>NC_133658.1:121321065-121621065 GCF_037893015.1 Macrotis lagotis
ACTTAGTACATAGGGCTTGGCACAAAGAAAGTCCAGGTTCTATGGGGCAGAGTAGCTGGATCTGAGGTCCCATCTGGCTTTAGAGTCTCTATGATCCTATATTCTCACTGTTCTGGGCCTGATTCAACTAGTTCTACTTTATTTCTGAAGGGGAACTTCCAAAGGGCTTTCTGTTAGTTATCAAGGCTTTCTGTTCCATTTGGATCTTGAGGAGAACATCTTTCATGAAAATGCCAAGTGCCTTTGTCAACAGAAGCTCCCCAACTAACACAGCTATGAGTCTGATCCAATGCACAGTGACTGTTAAACCAAACATTTAATAGGACACTGTGCAAGCAAGATCAAATATGAATCCACCAGAGTCAAAAAAAAAAAATAGGTACAAACTTTCCTCTTCACTATTAACTGACCTGAGAAACAGATTGTGTTGTCATGCTGCTGGCTAGGCTGCATTTGGATGTGAAGCATGGAAACTCAAAGTTAAACGAAAGTTTAAAGTGCCATTGCATCTGTTATATTTCTCAGAGTCATTCATTTTGGTAAGTATAACATATTAAGCTAGTTTTTAAAAACAATTCAACTATAAAAAATAGAAATAATTTAAAATGGTTATAAATAATATTTATAATTTTCAACAATGAAAATTTTAAATTATCTTAATTTCTTATTGTTTCTAATTTTCCAAATGAAATAAAATACAATTTGAAGAGAAAAATAACAACTGGAATTGATGAAGCTAGTATGAGCATAGACAACTAAGACTGTTGATATACTGGAAGTACAGGAACACAAATAAAAAGCCCAAATCCAGAAAATATTATCTACTATATTTATAAATAGAATTCCCAAGTACTACTGCTGATGAATAAAAGGGGGGGGGTTGTTTTGATTACAACAGAGGATCAAAGATAAATTTAAGGAAGGGTCATTCTTTAAAGGTCCCCAAGTTCAGAATTTTATTTTTTAAAAAATAGTATTTTATCTTTTTCCCTCAATTACTTTTTAAGATAATTTTTAGTATTGATTTTAACAAGATTAGTCCACTACAATAATGCATGATTCAGCAATATCATTACTAGGTCTATATCCTAAAAAGATCATAAAAGAGGAAAAAGGACCTACATGTGCAAAAATATCATAGCAGTTTTTGGTGATGGCAAATTGCCATTTGAGAATTGAAGTCTTTATCAGAGAAGCTTGTTGTAAAGATTGTTTCCCAACTTTGTTTTTTTTAAAATCATGGTTGCATTGGTTTTGTGTGTGTGTAAAAGCTTTTTAATCAAAATGATCTATTTTGCATTTTATAATGCTTTTGCATCATCATGAATCTGTAACTCAATTAACTACTTCTTTAAGAAATTTAGATGCTATACCATTTGGTGAATATATTACTTCATTATCTATGGTATCTTTTAGCAAGATGTAGTTTCCTTCCTTATCTTTTTACATGAAGTATACTTTTGCTTTTGGTTTGTCTGCGATCAGGATGCTACCCATTTTATTTTATTTTTTTAACTTCTACTGAAGCATAATAGACTGTGCACTAGTCACTCTTACTCTGTGTCTCTCTGTTTCAAGTGTTTCTTAAAAACAACATTGTAGGATTCTATTTTTTGATCCATTCTGCTATCTGCTTCCATTTTATGGGAGAAATCTTCCCATTCACAGTTATGATTACTTATTGCCTATTTCCCTCCATCCAATTTTTCTTTCTGTTTTTCCTCTCCTTTCACCCTTTTCCTACTCAACACTGTTTTGCTTCGAACTACTGCCTTCCTTGGTGTGCCCTCTGTCAGACCCCCTGCTCCCTTTCCTGTTGCCTTAGAGATTTCTATATTCAAGTGATTGTTTATATTACTTCCTCTTTAGCAAATACAGAGAAGAATGAGGTTCAAGTGATATCTGTTATCCACTCTCCAATCTTTCCCTCCATGTACTAGGTTTTACATGCATCTTCAATATGAAATAATTTACCCCATTCTACCTTCCCTTCCTTTGGCACTCAGTATACTCTTTCATCCCTTACTTATTTTTATGTAATTCCCTCAAACTCCCCTTGTATCTGAACCTGTTTATGTATCTTCCATCTAGTTGTTCTATTAGTGTTACAATTTTTAAGAATTACAAGTGTCATCCTCAAACATAGAAATGAGCTCCATTGAATTCCTAATGTTTCTTTTTCATTTTTTGACTTCTCTTGAGTCTTGTTATTGGAGGTCAAATTTTTTGTTCAATTCTGATCTTCTTATAAAAGATTTCAAGCTTTTATTTTATTTTATTTTTTTATTTTTATTTTATATTCTATTTTGCTGAATGACCTAATGAATGAAATATTATGCTTAATTTCACCGAGGAGGTGATTCTTGGTTGTAGTCCTAGCTCCTTTGCCTTCTGGAATATATTGAAGCTGCTAAGTCCTGTGTAATTCTGATTGTGGCTCCCCAATATTTGAAAGGTTTCTTTCTGGTCACTTGAAGCTTTTTTTTCCCCCTAGACTTATTTGGCTATAATGTTACACAGTTTTTATTTGGGGATCTCTTTCCTGAGGTGATCAATTCGTTCCTTCAATGCCTAATTTGTCCTTAGGTTCTATGATATCAGGACAATTTTCCTGTATAATTTCTTGAAAGATGTTGTCCAGATCCTCCTCTTAATTATGACTTTAAGATGATTCTGACACTGTCTCTCCTGGATCTATGTTCCAGGTCAGTTGTTTTCCCAATCAGGCATTTTACATTTTCTTATATTTTTTCAATCTTTTGAATTTATTTGACTGATTCTTGAATTCTCATGGAGTCCAATTCTAACTTTTAGGGAGTTTTTCCCCCTCAGTTAATAACTTTTGTACTTCCTTTTTAAAGAGTTGTGTGCTTTGGTGGATTTTTTTTATCTCCTTTTCCATTTGGACAATTCTACTTTTTAAGCAGTTGCTTTCTTTTTCCTAGACGTTAACTTTTTTCATAATTTTATTGTATCACTCTTATTTCATTTTCCAATTTGTCTTCTACCTCTTTTTTCTTCCATGAATTCTTTCTGTGCTTGAGTCCATTCCTATTTTTTTTTGAGATTTTAACCATAAGTGTTTTGGTATTGTTGTCCATTGCTGAGTTTATGTTTTGAGCTTCTGTCACTGCAACTGTCTATGTTGGATTTTTTTCTTTTCTTTTTTCTTTTCTCAATTTTTTTGGACTTTTTTTTTTCTTTTAAATTTCACTTTGCTCCCAGAGTGGATGGAACCCTGTCTCAGACTTCTTTGAGTCAGGGGCTAAAAGGCTCTGGCTAGGTAGTTGGTGGTGCATTGATGGGATAGGTTGATGGGTGACTGCTGTTGCTTTAGGCCTTAGGGGTCTGGTAGCCAGACAGTGTCCTAGTAGGGGTATCTGGAGTGCACTGAGGCCAATAGGCTATTTCTGTGTTTCCCAGGGCTACACTGAAGAATACAGTAGTCTGGTTGCTGGAAGCTGCCTATTTGCCTAGTACTATGCTGAAGAATATGGGGGGGGGGGGGGTTCCTGGTTGTGGCATTTGCCTGCTCCACTGCACTGGGGCTCAGGATTTCCTCCCAATAGTTTGTTGAGGTGGGCCTTGAGGCTTGTTAGCTGGAACACTTCCTGTCCTGGACCAAGTTCCCCTTTTACCCAAGTGAGAAAGACCTTTTTTGCTGATATTTCAAGTTCCTTGGGTTAAAAAAATTGTCTTTTTGCTGGTTCTGTTGTTCCAGAATTTGTTTGGGGGTGCTATTTTTGGTTATTAGGAGAGTTATGGCAAATTACTGCTTACTCTTATCAACTTCATTCCAAGGTGTCTGAATCAACCCTTTAATTTTTTTATTATGCAAATATTTTGTTTTTCCATCTACATACAATGGTAGTTCTTACTAATCATTCTTTTTGAGAGGTTTTGATTTTTACATTTTTCTCCTTCTGTCCCTCCTCTCCCCCAACACATAACAATCTGATATAGGCTTTACATTTGTAAACATGCTAAACATAGATTAAAATTGAATGTGTTATGAAAGAATCAACAGATCCAAAAGGAAGAACGAAAACTTGAGAGATAACAAAATTATCTAATATATAAGGCAACTTTTAAAGACTGAAGATGATAGGCTTTGGTCTTCATTTAAATGAAAAAGTTCCTTCTCTGGATAGTGATGGTATTTTCCATCACAAGTCTTTTAAAATTGTCTTTGATTATTATGCTTCAGTCCTTTAATTTTACAGATGAGGGAAGTGAGGCCCAGAGAGGCTAAGTGACTGGCCAAAAGTCACATCAGTGACAGGGTTTGGGTTTGAATTTAGCTCCTGTGACCCCAAAGTCAGTGCTTTCTCTTGTATACTATACTTCTGCTTTAGCCAGAATTGGCATGAAATAAGGTTAGTATAAAAAATACAATGACAAAATGAGAAAAATTTCAGGCAAAAAAACTTTTTAATGCTTATCATTAAAAGACATGTTTTTAAAATCACTCAGTAGGGTCAAAATATTCTGTACCAATAAATCAGCTCTATGGGTTGACTGGTCAGCTTACTCTATATTATAGACAATAGCTATCCTTTATCCATTTGGTTTTTCCTGTGGAAACAGGTCAGATTCTTGAGTAATTAGGTTTTGTATTGTTCTAGAAGTTAATACAATATAATACAGTATCATCAAAAAAAAACCTGGAATATCAGGAATGATAATTCAATTCAAACTCTTCATAGGACCCTCCATAAAAGAAACAAACAAAAGCACTGGCAGCATAATGTTTCTCAGTTGAATCCCAATGGATTCAAATGATTTTGAATAACAAAACAGTAAGTATTGTAGTATAGTAGATTCTCTTTAAAATAATTATATCTAGAAAAATATCTAGATCATCTACAAAAGTATCCTTGCCCTTAATGCTTAATGGACACATTTATTCTCTTTAGTATTCTTTAGAGGTGGGTTGGTAGGCATATATAACAATGGCTGCTGATATTCCTCACCCAATAAGATTTAAGATTTTTTTTCCCCAAAAGTCTTTGGGATCCCCCTTCTATTTCATAAAGTTTGCTGTGTCAATGCTCTCAAAACAGAGCTGGCTCTGTATAAGCTTGGTTTAGTCTAATTGCTCTTTGCCTAGGTTTTCCTCAGTGTCACTTCTATTCCCTTAAGCAGAGACTTAAGGATGGTCAGACTTTCATTCCCCTGCTGGCTGAACTTTTGATTTTCTAGTCTTTGACCTCTGCCAGAAAGCTGGACCTTTATCTCTCCTTTTGCAGTGTCTTTCCACAGGAGATTGCAAGTTCCTAGACTAAAGGACAAGACATTGTCTTTTTTTGGCCTGCAGTTGTATTCCCAGGCTTGGCACATTGTTGGCACATGGCAAGTGCTCAATGAATGCTTGATGCCTGCCTGCCTATAACATTAGAGCTCAAATGGGACCACGATAGACGGAGAAGTTAGTTTCAGAAATTGAGATTGCTTTTCCATTATTTTAGTCTGTTCATTGTCCTTTGAGTTTTATCCTTAAATGCCTTCAGAATGATATTAACTTAGTTGACTCTTTCATCTATATAAAAAGACTGTATGACTTGAAGTTGAGGGGATCAATGGAGAAGCATACCTCCCCCTCCCCCCTCTATATATATAAAATCAATACTTTGAAATCTTATTTCTTACTTGTGAATCATGCTTTCTAAAATATTTTTCACTTTCCTTCCCTGAGCCTACCTTGCATAGAAGTCATCCAATATTAAAGTAAATGCTGATGTAATTTGTAAGGTTTTATTAAGTTCTCCATATCTCTTCATCCTGTGTGGACAGATGTTAGTACATAAGCTGCAATTACCATTAAGGTGGTATTTCTGCACAAACTTATCACAAAGCACTACAATATAAGATGCTCAAATGTACCATAAAGGGATGTTTCTTGATGCCTTTTGATAAATGAGGAAACCCCCTTCTACTAGTTTACTCATTCATTCATTCATTCACCTCTCCATGAAGTCTGGAAAACCTATTTACTAGCACCTTCTGTTTGCACTTACAGTGACAATATCAAGAATGATGATTACATTCTTTGATTATGTCTACTCACTGGAATTCTAGGTGGCATAGGGATAGAGCACCTGTCCACTAGTCAGGAGGACCTAAATTCAAATCTGGCCTCAGGCATTTACTAGTTGTGTGACCTTGGGCAAGTCACTTAACTCTGATTGCCTCACATCCAGGGTCATCTCCAGTCATCCTGATTCATATCTTGTCACTGGATCCAGATGGTCCTGAAGGAGAAAGAGAGGCTGGTGACTTAGCATAGCAGCCCCTTATTCAAAACCAATTCATATACTTGTCATGGCATCATCTCCACTGATGTTGCAGTCTTCTTTGAGAAAGAAGGACAAACACAACAACAAGGATTTCACGTTTTGAGTACCAGTAGCTAAGTTAATGTTTACAAACAGTTTGTTGTGAGTCTTATCAGTCCCTTTTCTACCACTCCAATATTATGAAGGTAAATGTGAAAAAAATGGGGCTGCTCAGGACTTAAGGTCATTTTCCATATTTCTTTGCTTCACAGATTATCACAGTTAAAGAATTTGTCATTAAGTATGCTCAGCTTCCTTGTGACAAGCCTTTAAGCAGTTAGCCAGGCACATTGGTCCTCAAGAAGCTGTTTGTTATTGGGTGGTGTATTGCTGGAAACCTTTATAGCATGGTATAACCTATTAAAGTTTATACTCCATTGATATTCAATTTTCACCACTCCGGCTACCTGTCTTGCCTTGAACAAATCAATTAACCTTTCTGAGCAACAGTGTCCTCTTCTATGAAAGGTCTCTTCCAGTTCTAAATCTATAATCCATAACATGATGCACTGGTAGTTGGACTGTGTGGACTTCATAATAAATGTGTTTTCTTTAATCCAAGACTTAACAAAATCGAGCTTATATAATATAAATAAAATATTTATCCCCTTAATAAGATCTTGAAGTAGTTTCTTTTGCTTCCTAGGATAAAAAAGCTTTCAGCTCATTTTCCTTAACTTAACGTAGAATAAAATGCCAGGTTTAATCCTATCCACACTTGTTAACTAAGTGACAATGTGCAAGTGCTTTCAGCCTCTCCAGTCCTAGTATCATCTTTATATGGATTGCTTAGGGTAATAATGCTCCCAGGATTATTGAGAACATCAAATAAGATAAGGATAAAATAATGCATATAAAAATACTAGATAAATGCCACCTGGGAGCTGATGTCTTAAAATTACAAAATCTTTAATATCACATGTATTATACATCTACATTTCATATATTATTTTTCTTGAAACACTGCAGAAAATAGAATTATTAATCTTATTTTACAGAAAGAAACCAAGCCTTAAAAGACAGGCAAAATTAATTGCTCTTAATTGTATATCATAGAGATACTTCAATAGCTTGAACTAAAATCTAAGTGTTAAAGCATTTAGAAGTATTTCACAAATAATCTTAGTTCTTCTTTGTAGACAAATGATTGCCTTATTTATTATTGGGAATGTTATGAGATGAGATTCAATTTACAACTGGTTAATGCACAATTTTGCAGTATGCTCTCTCTTCCTTGGGAAATATATTTTAAGTTTTTATAGAAGTAACTGCCTTGTTTTGTTGGACATAATTTTAAAATTACACAATCATGAATTATGCCTGAGAAAGCCATTATATTTCCTCTATGCCTCAGTTTCCTCATCCAAAAAGTGGGGTGGGGTGTAGTATATATGGCGAGATTATCTTTCAGATCTGAAAGACCTAATAGGGAATCAAGAAATATTTTATTATCATGTAATATTTTTAAATGCATATTTGAGATTACTGTATGCAAAGCACTATGTTTGCTTTTGTAATAAGTCAGTGGAGCAAAGGAAACCATGATAAATATGTTTCAGAAAAATGCAACTAATATATTTTGGATTTGGCAGTGTTGTAATCAATCAGGTGAACATAGAAAAAATTGTAAAATGCAGCAAAAGTGGTGAGTTCCATGACTGTCAAGCCTTTATTGTAAGTGGTTTTATATGTCATTATAATGCTCTCTATCTAGAATATAGCATTGGGATGTTATGTGAGAAAATACTTCAGAGAAGATCATTCTGATAACAGTGCTTCCAATAATTTTTTCTTCCCCTACCATAAAGTCTAAGGAAGTCATCCTTGCTATAGAAAACATATTATATCAAGGATCCAGTACACTTCATTATTTAATTAGTCAAAAACATTCACAACCTCCCCAAATAAAACCACCTACAATAAAGACTTGGCAGTCATGGAACTCACCACTTTTGCTGCATTTTACAATTTCATCTAGATTCACATGATTGGTTTCTACTATAAGAAATACAAAATAAGATATTTCAGATAATAGCCATGAGAAAGGATTTTTCACAAGTAACAGAATATTCACATCTGTTTGAATTTTATTATCCATGCCAATGTATAGGTTAATAATAAAGAAAGAGGGTCACTACTAACAAAATGCACTATGTTATGGGATCTTACAACTTTTTCATCTTTCTCCATAACTGTCTGTTTGGGGGTACTAATCTGAGAAAGATCTTCTCTGGTAGGTAACTTTCTTTCAGTTAAATGAAGGAAAATGAAACCTGAACAAGAAAAACTTGTCCCGAGTACACTATAGATAACAATTACATATTGAATTTAGTTACTGATTTGGGAAACTAATATCTTGGGATTTTTAAAAATCAATTTCTTTAATTCTTATTTTTGCTTCACTAAACTAAGATCCAAATGATCTAACATCATTTGGAGTTTTAAAGAGCTTGACCTAAAATTTAAAGGGATGAAAACCACTAGGGACAAGCACTATTAGTTAATATTTTATAGATGAATACATACCATTTTCAACACATTCCCTTCATAGCAACTTGATGAGGTACATAGTATAAACTATTATATGAACTAAAAAGCTTTTATTAGGAGTAAAGCACTGGACTAAGTATTGGAAATGCAGAAATCCAAAACAACCTCTGTCTTGAAGAAGATGCAGAAGACAATACAGATGAGAAATTTCAGCTTCAAGTCACATGAAAAGGAGCCCTGGTTGTTAAGGTACTGCAACAAAACAGATGGTGATGTCGCTTCTTTAATGTCATTTCCACTGATAAAATCCTATCTGGTTCCGATGCTGAACCACATCACATACCAAAGACTTGGGTAGTAAAGACTTTATTTTCCGAGTCTCAGTAATCATGATTCCTCAGGAAGAGGGAGTACAGTACCTGCAGAAATTCCTGCCAGGTGGCATTTTCACTAGGCCTGCTTCCCAGGCTGATAGATGGAGCATGGGGTGGGAAGGGGTCAGTGGTGAGCTGAAAACAGGACTTGGTGGTCTGAGACTATGCTGTCAATTCTGATTCATCTGCTCTGTTATTTGTGGAGGAAGAGGGGGAAGACCCTTTCTCAAAGGGGTTGCTCCTCTCCATGATGGCTATGGAACTGGATTCTCTTCATCAGTATCTGAGGGGAGGTAGTAGCTGAGATGGTAATGATGTTATATGATTTGCTTGGAGCACACTGCCCATCTCTCTCTCTCTCTCTGGATACCTTGCTGCTTTCAACTAGCCTGCTTGCCCTTTAAATAGCAGTTGGTTGTTTCTTATCTCCACTGTATACATGAGAAAACTGAGGCTCAGAAAAGTTAAAAGACTTGCCTAATATCACACAATCCAAAGAGTAAAGATAGGAATCTAGATTTTATCTGATGCCAAGACCTGAACACTACCTTTCTACAATCAAACGTTGATCATCACTTTTTCTAATACAACATAGATTCTTTAGTTTGGTCTGCTAAAGCTTAATTCTAACAAACAAGTTCAAATCGTTTTCACTTGCTAATAAGGAAATTATTATAATCTTCCAATTAAGAATTTTATTTACTTATTTTTGGTAATGTATGGAAAGATCAGTGGAGTAAGGCAATCTAAGTTCAAATCCTGCTTGATACCTACTGTGCAAAGACCATGGCAAAATCATCAAACCTCTCTGAATTTAAAAGTTAACAGTTTCCTCATCTGTTTAAAAAGGGGAAGGATTATATGTGAGAGGTAGTAATGATAACTATTTCCTATTGAAATAATAACTACTTTGAAGTACCTACCTACTTCAAAAAGCTATTATGAGGATCAAATGAAACTATATTTAAAGCACTCTGTAAAACCTTATGTTACTCATTATCAATGTTGATGTTTCCTCCAATTACATGTTTTGTTGAAAAAAATTGTCTGTAGAGAATACTAAGCTAGGATTAGATCTAGGATTATTTATTATTATACTACCTTGCTACCTACCAACAAAGTGGCATCATATGGACTCATTATTGACTCTATTGGTGTAGGTTTGCATTCAATTATGAATTACAGGTGTATATGAACTTGTATTTATTTGTGATGCTGTCACATGAAAAAAAATCTTGTTTATCTGAACATCTTATTCCAAAGTCAAAACAGATTAATTCCAAGGCCATCAGGTGGCATAGTGAATACATTACTGGATTTGGAGTCAGGAAGATCTGAGTTCAAATTCTATCTAAGGATACTTGGACAGATCACTTAAACCTCTGCTTCAGTTTTCCTCAGTGGTAAAATGGAAATAATAACAATATAATAACTGGTCTATCTACCTGGGCTGTAGTGAGGATCAAATGACCTAATCTATGAATGGCACAGAGAAGGCACTTAATAAAGGTTTGTTTCCTTTCTTGAATTTAACTTCTAAAACTGTGGGCTCAACAATAAGAGAAACTGAGGACTCAAGAGAGAGTAACTGCATTTGGTGAGCTTACTCAATAAAGAACCGTAAAATACACTTCACTTAAAGACGGACACTATTAAAAACAAACCAAAAAAAAAAACACAAGTTAATAGAAAACTTCTCCATATTTACAAATCTTATGGTAAAAATATACCTGCAAGACTTTTCAAAGATACTAGTGAGTCCATAACCTCTACTTTATAACACTATGATCAATCATCTATGATTCAGCTTGTTTTCTGAAAATTTCACTTCAATGCAAGCTTTTCCATTTGACAATCCTTCTTTAGAAATTCTGCCAAAGATGTGGAGGCTATGACTCAGGGCTACTAGATGTTAAGAAGGAGGTGATTTCAATTTAAGAAGTGGGTGGGAAATCAGAGGGAGCAAACTGAATCACTAACAGCCTACTCACTTTTGAAACCCAGCAAATGCTTTTTTGCAAAATAATTTTATAAATTCTTTAGTGATAAATCTTGGTAAATGCTTTAAAAAGAGCACTCAAAAAACTGAAATAGATAAAAATTATTTCACATATACTATTTCTAAAATAGAGATAAAACTAAATAAGCATCTTATTAAACCTATAATTTCTCCATTGCTGAAAAAGAACCAATTATAGGCCAAAAGACTTCTCAAGTCAATAAGGTGACAGAACTGGTCTATGCTGATCAGCTGGGTGAGCCAATCTCAAGATTCATCAAAGCTGCTTTTGGACAGGTGATTAAAAAAAATGGTAAGCATTAGCTTGGGAATTGATGTACCCTCCCTTTAATGAAAATGAAAATAATGCACTATTAAGTAAAAAGGGTTTCAGACTAGAGGGATAGTTCAACCTCTAAGACTAAGATTTCTAACTTTGAAACTAAGGTATTACATTACAAAAACCATAAATTCAACAGGTTCTCATGCAAAGCTCTGGTGAGCTAGTTTTGTTAACACAAGAGACCAGTCTTCTTTTGATAGTAAATTAAAAGGATCAGTAGGAAGGAACAAATCGAAGAAAAATCGATATTGTTAGCTGTAGTCTAAAATTAAAGTCTGCTTTTGGTGTTTCCAGTACACGCAGTACATTTAATCTGGCATAAACCCAGAGGAACACAAAGTACTTAGGAATATTGTCTGCCAAAAGCCAGAAATATAGCACTTGGGTTTTGAAGAACAAACAAAGCACCTCCAATTGTTTCTCTTCACCCAGTGTAGTGCTAATGAACATAATCAAGGTGATCTTTTAGAGACACAATTAAGTTTGAAATCAACTGGCATAAGAGGCACTAGACTGAGCACCCACTGGCTGGCAAAGAACCAATGCTAACCATTTCATAATTCACTCCCATAGTAGGCAAGGTTAGGAACATCTGTTAAATTTCACTATAATACAGATATTTTTATCTTCTTGCCCCTAAACAGATAGATACATAACAGTTCAGACAAATGCAGCTTGTTCTATGATCAGACTATTATTTAAGATGATAGTATTAGTCTAACATAATGCAGGAAAAGTGACAAACACAAAGAGGAAAAAATGACAACCAGCTTTGAAATTCAACTAAGCAGCTAATTCAAAAGTATTTTTGTCTTAGCTAGTTTATTTATGTATAATTTCACTAAGAAGCAAGATTAGAGTATCATCAGCTAACTTCAAAACATATGACTATTTCTCAAATTAGTAAATTAACAAAAAATAAATTATATATCCCAAATACATATCTTCCAGTTACCCAGTTGATAAAGGGAACAATTCTTGCAAAAAAAAAACAAAAACAAGAAAAGATCAAAGGAACAGCAAGAGGAAGAAGGAAAGATAAGCAGGAAAAAAAAAGGAAATTCTGGTGCTATAGTCAACTATTAAACTGAAGATTAATGGTTTTAGAATCTCCTAAATAAGGGAGGAGAATTCTAAAAGTGCTGTCACTTTACTGAATCAGAATGTAGCATGAAGTGAAAAGCTCTGCTTCTATGTCCATTAAACACAGGAGAGGTGACAGATGGAACACAGTGGGAAAAGGTAATGGTTAAGGTGACAACAGGAAGGAGAACATAAACTATAAGAAATGACCTAAAGACGGAGAAGGTATGAAATTATGCATTGAGTTTAATGGACAGATTGTAGAGAATCACTTGGAATTTGGCATTAATTCCAGAAAGCTCCAACAACTGAAATAGATTTTTTTTATCAGCTAAACACTGATGATGCCCAAATAGGCTTTATGGTGATCAATATACTTAAGTACACAAAATATGCAAATTTAAGTTTTTTATTATATTGTTATTTTTTTGCAAAGCATCTCTTTCTTCAGTATATGCAATAAAGAGAGTACTTGGTCACATAACTTCAGGAAATCCAAGTTATTAACAAGAGATCTGTCTAGAGCTTGCTATCTTATAGGACACTAAATCTTCTCTAAAAATGAGCCACTATATAGTATTGTCACCATTACTACCCTGAAGGACTTCAAAGCCTGCTGGGAGAAGCTTTTACTCTTTTTAAAATTATTTTATAGAAGAATAAAACATACATTTTCTGGCTTGTTTAAATTCTCAGAGCTAACAGGAAAGCCAGGAATTGAACACAAGTCCAGTCTTTCATGCTAACCTGGGCTAGTGTTCAAAGGACATTAAGTAATTCAGTCTACTATTCATAAATTAAATAACATTTATATAGTTTTTTGCAAAGCATTTTACATATATCATCTCATTTGATTCTCACAACAAACCTTCAAGGTAGAGATTATTATTATCCTCATTTTACAGGTGAAGAAATAGAAACTGAAGGAGGTTGACTGACTTGCCCAGGGCTCCACAGCTAGAAGGTGAGATTAAGGCAGCAGGCAAATTTAACAATAAGCAAAATCTTACTATTATTGAAAAAGATTAATGTAGAAGCTGTTTTAAATGTTGACCTAAGGGGAGGCTAGGTGGTGCAGTGGATAGAGCACCAGCCCTGGAGTCAGGAGTACCTGAGTTCAAATCCAGCCTCAGACACTTAATAATGACCTAGCTGTGTGGCCTTGGGCAAGCCACTTAACCCCATTGCCTTGCAAGAAAAAAAAAACAACTAAATGTTGACCTAATTTGGAAACTGATTTCTCGTTATAATTTGATTCTTCATTCTATACTATTTAGATTTTATTATAAAGCTGTGGTTACCAAAAAATAGAAAATAAAATTAGTACTTAGTGACCAGTGTTTGGTAATGCACTTCTCCAAACTCAACTGTGCTGGTCCTCCAACAACAAACATAAAATCCATCATTATTACCTTGGTACCTGAAAGGCTGTCAGCAGGGTAGGACCTTACAAGCACTTCCATTCTCCAGTCTTTGTTTTTTAAAATCCATGATCATTTCCCTACCAAAATGAAGTACTATTGTAGAATATCAGAGGGATTTTCACAAACTATCAGGCATATTATTTTGTAAATCACCTTTTATTCATGTGTGTGTGTGTGTGTGTGTGTGTGTACTTATAATACATAAAAAGATAAAGACCGGCTTTTTTGAATAATAGCAAAGTAACACAGTATAACTAATAAGCTCAATTTTTTTAGAGCAGAAAAAAAAGATACTTTAAAAAACATACAGGGATGGCTAGGTAGCACAGTGGATAGAGCACTGGCCCTGAAATACCAGAGTTCAAATCCAGCCTCAGACACTTAATAATTTCTTAGCTGTGTGGTCTTGGGCAAGCCACTTAACCCTATTTGCCTTGTAAAAAGCTTAAAAAAAACATACAGAGGGGCAGCTAGGTGGTGCAGTGGAATAGAGCACAGCCCTGGAGTCAGGAGAACCTGAGTTCAAATTCCACCTCAGACACTTAATAATTAACTAGCTGTGCGACCTTGGGCAAAAAAAAAAATATAGGAACCTGAGTAATAAAAGTTGTAAATTCTTTAAGTGAACCAATTTGTTTGCAAAATACAGAAACATAAAAAATGTCAGCACATGCATGAGCTGGCATAATGTTTCCAAACTTTTGGAATAGGTTCACTTGAACTAATATTAGTAAATAATTCTTCTTTTCCTTAGATTCTGAAGCCATGACATGATAAATCTATCTAAAGTACCTTTGCTTTGCACACTTGAATTTTTATAGACTAACTACAGAATAGCATTTCAAAGAATTATATCGGGGCGGCTAGGTGGCGCAGTGGATAAAGCACCGGCCCTGGAGTCAGGAGTACCTGGGTTCAAATCCGGTCTCAGACACTTAATAATTACCTAGCTGTGAGGCCTTGGGCAGGCCACTTAACCCCATTTGCCTTGCAAAAACCTAAAGTAAAACAAAATAAAACAAAACAAAAAAAAGAATTATATCACTGTCACATATCCAAAAGAATATTGTAATCTTCAAGACTATTACTCTGGAAGGCTATACCATTATTCCAACAATGCTGCCTCTCTGAAATAGTTTTGGAATTTCTCTTCTGGAAAGGCCTTTTAAGCTTATCTTCCTTCTTTGACATTAAATTTGATTTCTGAAAACAGCTAAAGATTTTTCCAGAGTCATGTCTGATGATAGGTGATTTTGCTACTGTTACCAGTTTTAGTTAAAAACACTAAGGAGCAATATAACTAGCATTTTTTCTATGATTTCCAAGCAGGCTCTAGAAGCACTTTAAAAAGAGAGAATCCCTAAACACATTTTTAGTAACAGAAACATTTTTTGGGAGCAGCTTATAGTCTCTCAAGAGCAATGTTCATTTGTACATTTTGTTTGTTCTAAAAAAAAAAGCTTTACAAGTAGCATTCCTTCTGCTAACAAAAATTTGGCTTCTTTAGTCACTGAAATTTAGCTGTGATCAAACCAAATAGTATACCAACTATTTGTATTACCAATAGTAGCTAAGCATTCCATACCCTAGTAGTTCAGGGAGTAAAGTCATAAGCAAGTAAATAACAAAAAGTATCAGTGGATAATGGGAAACTGGGGAAGTGACATTTTTAGAATTAGCAACTTCTCTTAGGAGATATATTACAAAAGAAAAATCTGCTACAAATTCATTGAAAAGGAAAGTCAATTATCTTTCATTGAGGCTGTATGTGTTGAATTTTTAAATTTTTTTAAAAAATCACATTCCAACTGTTTAGCTTAGCTGGATGATGTTGATGTCATAGTTTCTTCCCCAATTATAGACAACAATCAGTTTTCCTTCTAAAAATGATTCATTGTGGTCTTGGACTATTAGAACTTCTATGTAGACATGGTTGTTTTATTATTTTATTATTTATTATTATTAGTCCAGTACTGATGATAGCAGGCAAACATCATGGTATGTGGAAAAATAATCAGATTCTTTCAATTCTAGGAATTTAAAATTCATTTCAATTAATGCCACCATATATTAGTCTTCTTAGCTTAATTCTGTAGATAAATACATAGTAGTTATGTTAAATAAAAGACTTCAATCAAATATTCAAAAGTTGTAGATTACTTGCTACTAACAATCATCAATAATTTCATTGTAAATGTTCACATTTCTTGAATTAGTAGCAACAACAGCCAACCTTCATATAGTGCTTTGAAGTTTGCAGTGCTTCAGATGCATTATATCTCATTTGAGCCTCAAGAACCTGTGAGGGAGGGAGGTTTAACTGTATCACTATTCTGTTTTTACAGAGAAGGAAACAGTTTGAAGCAACTTGTCAAACAGCTGATAAATATGAGAGCCTGGATGTGAATCTAGATCTTTCAGACTCCAGGTTTTATTAAACCTTTTAGCACCATGAAATATTTCCTTGCCTACAAATTAATCAAATAACAAATATCCAAGTACTTTTACATACTATATACTACTGTGCCAGAAAAAATAGTATAATACTCAAAAGAAGTGATGTGTCCTGACCTATATACTAAAAAAAAGTTCATGTCAAGTCCTGAAATCACATCCATGTCAATGACCCTTATTTCTTCTAGAGACCTAATATAAAATCAGTTTAGGGAATATTTTGCCCTAAAGTTCAAACTTGAGAAAAACAAAACACCACAAGTCTCACTCCTAAAAAGTATTATTTATATTTAGCTTTGAAATGTGATACAATTAGAGGTGGCCTGAAAATTGTTTTTTGCTAGCTCTGCAGCAGCAGAAAAATATAAAATGTTAAAGGATTTAAAATCATGTATGTAATCTCAACCAATGTGGCTAATAAAAGCGTTCTGCAGAAATTACTTTGTGGGTCTTAGTTCAGAATGCTATCAACTTTATTCAGTCCCAAATAGTTTGGAGATTTTAAAAAAGGCATTTGCCTAAAACAAACAATTTAGCAAAATCTTTATTATTTTGAGAATTCAAAAATTACAATTTTCTACCAGCAATAATAATATTATTTTCCCTTTTTCTTTTCCTCAGACTGGCCTCAAACTTTTTTTTGCTATTGCTTTTCCAGAACAATTAAAAAAATATTAATTAACTACCACTTTGGGAATCATTTCTCAAAAGAAACCTTCAAAAAAATCCTATTTTCTTCTTTCATATTCCAAAATGATTTTTTGAAAATTTTATAATAAAAAATGTAAAAAGAGAACAATTTATTTTTTTTAATATTTTTGCAAGGCTATGGGGTTAAGTGGCTTGCCCAAGGCCACACAGCTAGGTAATTATTAAGTGTCTGAGTCTGGATTTGAACTCAGGTACACCAGACTCCAGGGCCAGTGCTCTATCCACTGGGCCACCTAGCTGCCCCCAAAAGAGAACAATTTAATGGAAGCTCACATTTGGAAAGTTTACAAAGGTCCTTTCTTTCTAACAACTGTGATGTATTTTCATTTGATAGGTTAAGTGACATCTAGTTTCATATGGTTTATTAATAAATTCTCAGGTAGAACCTGAATTCAGGTCTTCTGAATGAAACTACACACACACACACACACACACACACACACACACACACAGCAGTACTATGCTTCAGCAGTTATCTGTGTGACTACGTTAAGAACTTTACCTTTAGGCTTTGACTATTTTACCAGCTATCAAAATTTGATGTCCACTAGGAAATGATTGTTCAAAGAATACAACTGGCTCATCACTTAAACAATCTAACAATAACAATCTAGGATGATATTCAAATGTCAGTATACAGTCGGCATATATACACATTTCTGACAAGCTGAATGGAAGTACAAATATACTCACAAAAGAGATTTGGTAGTATTTAATAGTGACTGACTCAGTTCTTCCACATGTATTATCCCATCATTCCTTTAGACATCTTTTTGTCAGTGTAGGTATGAATTCAGAGGTTGGTTTAAATAGAGAAGCTGGTGAATATGCAAAGATAGACTCCCCAGTCAATGCTTCTCTGATTCTCCAGTGACTGAGTAAAGAGAATGTTCAAGTAGCTTCTTTAAAGTGGACAAAGGATCCATGAGAAATCTCATTTGCTAATCTGCCACTGAGCTATGTAAATGTCAACCAACAGTATGACCACATAACTGATGATGTTAAGGAAGGGGAGGGACTAAAATAAATGTGTTTCTATTGGCACAATCCACTTCTATCTCAAATCAAAATAAATGTTAGCATCAAGACAATTTGCCATTTTACATTAATTCTATTGCCCCTAAATATATCTGAGTGGCACATTTAATTCTTTTAAAAAGGAGTAAATTTCTTAGAAGACACATTATACATTCTTCAGCTCAAGATTCACAAATGCTACTTTCTTCCCACACTCAAAGTCCTGTTTTGTTTGTTTTTAATCCAAGATCTAACTGGAGCAGGGAAAGGGATGCAGTTTGTTATTTTGATAATCCTCTCTTTGTACAGTTCCCAATGACTCACTTTTACTTTTAGACACAATGTATAAGTTTGGTCAGAGGGACAACAGACAGGACCACAATTTACAGCAGCACCCTACAACTGGAAGTACCTATGCAAACATCAAACATTCTTCCTTAATTTACTATTTAGTACTTCTTTGCACCTGCTCTTGTGATAGTGATAATTATTCAAAGAAACAGGAAACAAGCCACAGAGATAATGCATTAAATTTAAAGACATTTCTGGTAACTTTCAACTTGCTCAACTACCAAAATAAAAATGAACTCATGAACAGGCTATTAAAAACAGTCATACGCATTCACGGACCAGTTTAAGACACCGGACAAGATCAAGCTGTGCAGATGAATACAAACTATTAAAAACACACACACACAAGAAAAACTGTATTTGTACAAAAGGAACATAACGTTCTGGGGCGATATACATCTAGTCATCCTAAGAAAACAAGATGTCTTATCTGAAAGAAATAAAAAAGGAGCATTACAAACTGGAACAGTAGACAGCGCCTTTAAAAGTTGGGATTTTTTTAGAAGTTCGAACAATGCTTTTTGGCTACTTTTTGAAACAAATGTTCAACTGCTCTGAAACCAAATAACTCTTTGCAGAGGAGGACTTTGAACAAGACCAGGTAGCTGGCCTTTTTAAGTATTCAGCCAGGAGAGCTTAAAATAGACGCTTTTATAACATGTACAAATGTTATTGTTGAATGGCTTAAAAAGTGCATTTTCATTTGAGGAGTCATTAAAATCTGCTTAAAGATCCAAAGAATGAGGTTGCTCACCAAAAACAAGACTTCTCCAAGAATGGGGGGGGGGGGGGGGGGGGGGGGAGGCAAGGGCCGAGTCTCCTGCCCACAGGTGAGGCGGCGGCTGGGTGTCCCTTCACCCCCAGGGCCGGGAGGTCTCCAGGCAGGCAGCCCCCAAGTTCCCGGCGGCTCCCCGACCTCGGCGCGCCCACCCGGAGCAGGGGCGCGCGGACTTCCCCCGCGGGGGTGCCGGGAGGCTCCATTAATGAATGTTTGTGAAGTGTGGGGAGATGAAAGGAGGCCCCGGAGACACGCCGGGATAATGACAGTGATCGCGGCGACAATAAAAATTACTAAGTTGCGCGTCGGCGTTATGTAAGGGAAGGCAGGAATGGGGGAGAGAGAGGGGGAGAGAGGGGGAGAAAGGGGGAGAGAGGGGGAGAGAGGGAGAGAGGGGGAGAGAGGGAGAGAGGGGGAGAGAGGGGGGGAGAGGGGGGGAGAGAGAGGGGGAGAGAGAGAGGGGGGAGAGGAGGGGAAGAGAGGGGGAGAGAGAGAGGGGGAGAGAGGGGGGGAGAGAGAGAACGAACTTGTCCGGTGGGGCCCCGGCTCCGGGCCCCTTTGTCTCCCCTCTTCCCCCCTCGGCCGGCAGGAAGGCGCAAGGCCGGGGCGGGGAGGGGCGGGGGAGCGCGCCCCGAGTTGGCGGCGGCGGCCCCCTCCCCCCGGCCGGGCCCGGGTCCGCGCTGGGGGGGGCGGGGAGGGCCCGCGGGGGGCGGGGGAGGGCCCGGGCCGGCGGCTCCAGGACAAAGGCGCTTCCTCCTTCTTCCCGGGGCTCGGGATGGAGAGAAGGCAACTGAGCTCCCGATCCGGGGTTCGGGGGGGGGTTGGGGTCGCCGCCTCCGACCGCCCCCCGCTCTGAGCACCACCGCGCCCCCCGCCCCCGCCCCCCGGCACAGCCCCCGCCGCCCGGCCGGCCGGCCGCCGCTCCGTCTCCGCCGAGGAGCGCGCGGGCTCCCCCCGCCGCCGCGATACTCACCGGGCGGCCCCTCTGCCGCCTCCCGCACACAGCGCGGGCTGCCCGGGCCCGGCCGGCGAGTTGGCCCGGAACTGGAGCGAGGAGCCGGGCGGCGCGAGCGGGGCTGCGGGCGGCGAGCCGCGGGGAGGCTGCGGAGCCCGGGCGCGGGGCGAGCCCGGCGGGGGAACAGAGCGCAGGCGGCGCGGACCCCAGCAGCAGCGCGCGGCGCCCCCTCGCTCCCCCTCCGCCTCACCCTGCTCTGGGTCAGTGACACACGGCGGCGGGGAGGGAGGAGGCGAGGGCCGGGCCGGGGCGGGGCGACGGGCGGCCGCGCCGCAGCCCAGGCGCCTCCCGGGACTTGTAGTTCTCTCAGGGCGGGGGGCCCGGGAGAGCTTCACCTCACACAACCCGCGCCGCCGGGTGCTGCCGCGCATGCTCGCCGGGCCCGGGCCAGCCCCTCCCGTTTCCATGGCCACAGACACTCTAGCGGAGAGAGGATGTTCTAATCTAGCCTTGTTGATGGAGACAAGGCCCCTCTTGTTTTGTTTTGTTTTTCCATTCTATTTTTTTTTCTGAGGAGTTTGGGGACTCCACCCGGAACCTCTTTTTTGCCCTGTTGGGGTGTATCCTCCATCCCTGTGCCCCCCCCCCCCCCCACGAATAATCTCTCAGCGAAGCCGCCTTCCAGGGGCTCCTACCCTTGTCTCTCTGGTTCTGAACTGCCTCGTCCCATCCCACAAATTTCTCTCCCCCCTTCCCATCCCCTGAATCCTAAACACTGATTTCTCTGCTCACTGCTTGCGGTGGAGGACAGGGGTCAACCTTTCCAGAGCGCAACCAGCCAGGAGCCCACACTCCATAATTTTATGGCTCCTCTTTTTCTTTTTTGTTTGTAGGCTTTTGCAAGGCAGTGGGGTTAAGTGGCTTGCCCAAGGCCACACAGCTAGGTAATTATGAAGTGTCTGAGGCCGGATTTGAACTTAGTTCCTCCTGATTCCAAGCCCGATGCTCTATCCACTGCACCACCTAGCTGCCCCCATATCTAGCATTTCTAGTACTATATGTGTGTGTGTGTGTGTGTGTGTGTGTGTGTGTATTTAGTTTTTTGCAAGTCAATGGGGTTAAGCAACTTACCCAAGGTCACACAGGTAATTACCAAGTGTCTGAGGCTGGATTTAAACTCAGGTACTCCTGACTCCAGGGCCAGTGCTCTATCCATTGCACCATGTAGCTGCCCCAATTTTATTGCTTCTCAACCCTCTTTGCACCCCTCTTTAAGAACAGTGAAAAAAAGAGTATCACAAGTATTATCACTGTTAGCATCAGATTTGGACAGTCAGTTGATGAACAAATCCAGATTTGTTAAGATTTTTCATGAGTTTTCTCAAATATTTCTTTTTTTGTACATCATGTAATTGCAGGTTACCTACCCCATTGGAATAGGAACTCTTTGAGGGCAGGGACTTTATTTTATTTGGTATTTCCAGAGTTTAGCACTTTGTGAGTAATTAATACTAGTTGATTAATACTTTTGGACTGAATAAAGTGACAAGCCTGACAACTGACTCCAGAACAACCCCTTGACAAGCTTTGATTTTGGCACCAAATGAAGGCTGCACCAAATCTAAGTGCATAGTTTGCCTTTTCCCATGTAAATCAAAGGGCATAGTTTGCTTTTCCTGATTCCCTTTAACATTAGTGATTTTTCTTTGTTGATTATCTTCAGTATATATGAAAGGGAAACAATGCTCTTAGATTTGGTGCAGCCTTCATTTGGTGCAGCCTTCATTTGTTGCCAGAATCAAAGTTTATCAAGGGGTTGTACAGAAGCCAGCGATCTGATTTACCACTTCTTCACTTATAAAATACCAGCCAGTATTTACATGTAAACATAAATATAACATATATGTACATAAATGTGTATGTTTATATGTATACACGAACAGATATATGTAAATATACATATATTTATATAAATTTGACCTCAGATATTAGCTGTGTGACCCTGGGCAAGTCACTTAACCTTTGTTTAGTTTCCTTATTTCTCTCTCTCTCTCTCTCTCTCTCTCTCTCTCTCTCTTTCTCTCTCTCTTCCCCCTCTCCCTCTCTCCCTCCCATATATATGGATATGTATGTATATTTGTATAAATATTCATATATATGCATATGATATATGTGTACACACATATATATATACGTATCTATATATTATATATATATAGATATATAGATATACATATCTAGCTATATCTAGTTCATACCTAATTATTTGCACTGAGTCCTTTAGATCAGGGGTTAGGGTATTTTTTGTCTTTTTAGTATCCCCCAAAGCTCAGCATTTGCTTGGCACATAAGCAGGGAAGGGAAGAAGCACCTTTTTGTTTTATTTTTCCCCCTCCTTTGTTCCTTTACAAATATTATCTCATTTAAGCCTACAAAACAGGAGCTTAATAAATGCTGGTTAACCGATTTGATGCTTGTCAGCTAAGTTTACTTAATTTTTAGAAACTGGAGTAGGGACAAAAGGGAAAAGAGAAGGTAGCATGCTGCTCTTCTGTATCTCTACCCTTCTTGTTGCCAAAGCTAGCCTAAACCCTGGAAAAATTAGCAATAAGTAGCTCTGAGGATTTGGAATCACCAAACCTATTAATATACAACCAACAATAACTGACATTTCTAAAGCACTTTCTGGTTCACAAAACACTTTAGATATTTTATTTCATCTAATCCTCACAACACCCCTGGTGAGGGAAGTTGTTATTATCTCCACTTTTAGAAAAGAAAATTGAGGTTTAGCAAAGTTGTAGGATTTACTTGTAGTCACCAGTCACATCTCTGGCTCCTGCCAGAGATAATATTTGAACCCCACCTGTCCATTTCAGACCTCTAAATCCATCATTGTCTCCATTATACCATAAGGCCTTGGGGTCACCAGACTTGCATCTGGGTCTCAGCTGGGCTGCTTAATAGCTAAGTGACCCTGGGTGAACTGTTCCAATTTTCCAAACTTCACTTTCCTCATCCTTCAAGTGTCCCTAATAACAGCTAGCCTGCCTACGTGACAGGGTGGTGGGTGGTCAATGACTTATGTATGTAAAAGTGCTCTATAAATGGTTCTGCATTGTAGACATGTGAGATGTCAGTTATATGGCTATCTCATCATCTTGCAGATTTAGCCCGTTATTATTGCATCCCTTGTGAAAACACAATTATTTCTTCCTAATGCTCTCCAAGGCTACAAATAGTCAACATGGACCATGTTCCTATTTTAAACATGTTAATGGCAAAAATTGAAGGCTTAGGCTTTCACTCAAAAATTTTTTAGCCCCAAATGTCTAGTCTGACATTTTAAATATCTTTCAAAAATGTCAAGAGCAAATTAGCAAAGTAATTTTAAACAATTTTAAAATAATGTTAGAACAGAAAAGAAATCATGATAAATTGTCAGTACTATTGTTGATCCTCCATAAATGGTGTTACACAGTTTGTCATAGCTCCACCACTGATAATTTGTATGACCACAGGCAAGCTACTTACCCTCTCTGAGTATCAATCTCCTCATCCTTAAGATGAGAATGATGCTTGTCCTATCTCAAAGTTACTGGGATATCTAAAACACCATCTTTCAAATTGTGCTGTAAGGAATTTTAAACACCCCAAGTTTGTTTGTTTTTTAACATTTGCTGAGACATTAGAAATAATAATTGTAGAGAATTTCACTACAAAAGTTCGCTGAAGTTTTGTTTAAACTGAAGGGTTCTACCATTATGGGTGAATTCTAGCACTTTTCTATGGGAAGTCTCAGAACCACTGATTTAACCAGCTAATTTGGAAATTTTATTTCACAGATTAATATGAAGAATGGGAAGTTAGTAATCAGAATCCTTAAGCTGCATTTCCATCTCTAAAACTCACTTGTGTTTTTCTTAGGCAAGTCACAATAAAATCCTTGTGTTCCAATTTTCCCATCTGTGTGGTTTAATTAACTAATGAACATTTTGGAGTACTTTCATAACATAATGAAAAGGAATATAGAAGTTTATCAAGTTTTTTGGTTTCCCTATCTTGTTGGGTGGTCATATAAAAAGTTAAAAAAAAGGATAAATAGAGAAATGTATCTTTGTACCAAAAAAGACTATTATCTTAGGGTAATAAAGGGCTAGAGCTAGAAGATACATTAGCAGAATCTCAAAGTGTGGTCTGGGGATTCCTGGGGTTTGTTGAGACCCTTTCAGGGGGTCCACAAGGCAAAACTGTTTTTTATAAAAATACTAATATATTTAATATCTAATATCAATCAATAAGTAACCAATAAACATTTATCAAGCATCTACTATGTGACAGGCACTGGGGATATGGTAAAAGACTCCTCCTGTCTCAATGGAGTTTTCTGTCTAATGGTAAATATTAGTAGATAATGAATTAAAGATCAAAAAGTTTGAGGATTGCTACATTAGAGATTATACCTAGAATAACTATCTCATTTAACAAATAAACTGAGTCTTGTCAAATGACATGCCTAAAGTTACATAGAAGTAAAGCTAGTTCTGCTAGAAAAAGAACACTGAACTCTCATTCTAATAACTAACCTTCCACCATTCCCTAGTGCCTCTGCTTCAGAATATTTGTATGATTTGTCCTGACACTCTGTCAATTATAGAAGATACTAAGTTATGAAACAGTGAATAAGAACCAGATACCATGTAGTTTTAAAGCTCAGTATGATATTTTTTATGATAGGAGTTCTTTGTAGCACACATGCCCATGACTGACTATAAATCTCAAGGCCATAGATTCAGAGGGGAAGGACCTTAAAAGTCATATCATCTTAACCTTATGTATTTGCAGATGGGGAATTTAAGTATCTTAAAAACTACAAGGAATTATAAATGACAGAATAGGAATATCAGACCAAGTCCTAACTCCAAATCCATTAGCCTTTTCCCTGACCAAAACAAATAGAGGTTCCTGTTTTTGAATGTCATGGTAGGAGACAAGTAAAATATACACTGAATTAACATTTGAGAGAAAGAAAACCCTTTCCCAAAGAAAATAAACATTAATTTCTGTTTATTCTACCTTTTGAGGTTTCATAATTCCATGAAATAAAGATCTAATATTGATTCATGAAAAATGTTTTCAGAAAATTTTGTCATATTACTTTCTTAATACAAATTGAAGAGCAACAATTCAAAGGAAATGAATGAATTTCTGAAAAATTATTCAAAGCTAAATCAAAAAATGTTTTTTCTGTGAACCATATGCTACATATCCTTATAGTGAAAATATCAGTGGCAATGTTGTATCCTAATTTTTTAATAATTCATCCTATCTATGAACAGAGAAGAGCTAGGTAAGCTCTTGAGAATTGTAGAGGTTAAGTGATTTACCCAGGGTCACTTAACAAATAATTGTCTAAGGCAGGATTTCAACCCAGCATTCTGTGCTTGTGCTGCCTCTTTATCTTACTATATATTTTAGTGAAAATTAATATCACTTGTTAAATGCAATAAAGGGACTAATGAACAACACATTTATGGTTTTTATTTGTATTGCCTTCCTTTTAACCATCTAAAAGGTCCTTCATTGAACAAACAAATGTTAAAGTTGATTAATCTTTGTTAATGGTAAGTAATGCATTAAGAGGGTTATAAAGAAGCAAGAAATAAGGTTCTTAACAAAAGAGAAAAATATATATTCAATTTATCTACCCTTTTAAGTTGCTAATAATGAGAATTAACAGCCTTTATTATCTTTCTACTAAATAAAACATTTGGTTGAAAAATTGAAGATAAGCCAAAAGTAATGGACAGCTCTGCCACCCCACACAATCAGCTGAACAGGAAAATTTCCAAGTTATTTAAATCCCATTTTACCTAGGTAGTATACCTTTGCCACAGCTTGGGATTACTTGAGTATTGGGTCTAAGGCAGGAGTAATGAAGTGTGATAGTTTTGACATTTTAAATTTCTAGAATCATACTTTATAAAAAAATTCTCTTTTATTTTTCCTTCTTATCACATGGTTTTCTTTTTTCCCCCTTAGTCCTAATTCCATACAGAAAATGACAAATATATAAACATGTTAAACACAAATGTACATGTATAATGTTCAATAGACTGTTCACTTCTGAGGAGAAGGGAATGGGAAGGGTGGGTAGAAGAAAACTGTGTAACATATAAATATGCATGTGGATGTATATATAACATATAATTGGAAAAATAATATATGAATCCAAAAAAAATTCTAGAATCAACTCTTTGCATTTTCTTTCACCTGATATTCAAAACCCCATCTCCATCCCCTGTTGCCCCACTACCACATTCTTTCAGACTTTTGAATCTTCCCAGATCCATTTGCTCACAGAGCTGAAATGATTGCTATCCATTGGCTCCATGTAATATTTCATACTTCACCTGACCCAAAGATCCCAAAGGACCTTCCAGGATATAGTGAGGTGACAGTCGGAGAGAGAAAAGAAACCTGGAGAAAGGACTTTGGAACTCAGCAGCATAAGTTATTTCTAGTTTTTACAGGAACATGTCTTCACATAGCTATGTCATATAAAACAGATACGATCTTTCAGAATTTGTCCACGTTTCCCATTTCAATTAGTTGGACAGGAACGTATCATTTGATCGAAGGGAAATATCACATCTATAATATAAAATATTTTATTACTCCAAGTATCAGTGATTTCATTTGTTTATTTCCTGTCGCCATTGAAGGTCTTTCCTACTGATTAGTAACTGGGACTCTTAGTTACTGTCATAAAATTCAGTACTTTGGGATCAACTTGGTTAAAAGTTTCAGTTGATCCTTGAACAACACACCTATAAATCTGTCATCATATGTGTAGTCCAAGTCTTATGATTTGGTGTAGGACCTGCCAGGTCAAAGTCTTTGAGAACCTAGGACCATTTTCTCACCAATGAGGCATCAGAGTAATACTTTAGCAGTGGTCTATATATCTGTTCCCGTATCTAAAATATCCTTCTTAAACATTTCACTGGATCAAGATTTAATTGATGTGGGTACACTCTGCAAAAACAGATAATAGTCTAGCCATACCTTCTCAGCCAGGGAATTTTGTGTTCTTACATAAATCCTTTATAGGAGGTCCACCCAACATTCTAGGGTCCTTCCTCTAGGCATCCTTAATGAGTTCCAGTGCAGTAAATAAATGGTCGGTCTGTCTTTCCTTTTACTCTCAGATGGCATGATCAGTCCACCTTCTTGTCCAGTTGCACATCTTTTTTATTTTTCTAAGCTACTTTTTGTATGTAATTGTCATTGTAATGTGCTTATATTAGTTTTATATCTATATCTATCTATCTATCTATCTATCTATCTATATATATATATATATATATATAGGGAGAGAGTCTGTATATATACATATATATATATATATATATATATATATATATATATATATATTTAATCTTAGTATCATAGATCAAAAAATTCTAGCTCCAGAGCTGGAAGTGCATTGTGGAAGCTATCATTTTTACAGATGAAGAAACTGAGAGGTGAGACCCAGAGAGACTTGTGATTTGTCTATCACAAGGCAGCAAGTGATAAAGTTTAAATTTTAACATACCTTTTCTTCCTTTTTTGTAAAAGATGGAAATAACTTTTTTAAAAGTTATTTTTAAAAAGTAATTCTTAATTGTCTTCTTTTTAAATTTTGAATTCCAATTTTTCTTCCTCCCTTTTACCTTCTCCCCTATATACTGAGAAGAAGGGAAGCAATTTGATATCCATTATACATGTGAAATCATGCAAAACGTTTTTCCATATTAGCCACATTTCAAAAAAAAAGCAAGAAAAACAAAGTGAAAAATTATACTTCAGTTTGCACTCAGAGTTCACTCTCTGGAAGTGCTTGCATTTTTTCATTATGTGTCTTATGAAGTTATTTTGGATAATTGTATTGATCAGAGTACCAAGTCTTTCACAGTTGATCATCATTACAACATTGCTATTTATTATGTACAATGAACTCCCCATTCTTCTCGTTTCACTTTACATCAGTTCATATAGATCTTTTCATGTTGTTCTGAGATTGTACCATACTCCTAGGATAAAAATATTCCATCATAATCATATGTTGCAACTTGTTCAACCATTCCCAAATTGATAGGCATCCCCTCCATTCCCAGTTCTTTGCTCCCACAAAAAAGAGCTGTTAAATGTGTGAATATAGGTCCTTTTTCATTTTTCTTTAATCTGTTTTCTCCTCTTACTCCAAACTATACATCCAAACCTGATCTCCTTCCTGAACTCCAACTACTCTCTAACAGGATGTTCTCAAAAACTGAACTCATCATTTCCACCCCCCCAAAACTAATCCCTATTCCTACCTTCTTTATTTCTTTTTATAACTATCACCCTAGTCATCAAGGTTCAAAACATAAGCCATTTTTATTTTCCTTCACATCTAATCGGTTTAAATATTCCATAATGTTTTTCACAGATTCTCTTTCTATTTACATTGCTTCTACCATAGTTCATCCCTTACCTGAGCTATTAACTTACTGATTGGCCTATTTTCATTTTCTCCCTTCATCTGATCCAGTCTTTCTAACTTTTTTTTTTTGGTACTATGGACCTGTGGAATCCTTTTCAGACTAATGTTTGTTGCCTACTTCATAATGAAGGAAATGCTAAATTTCAATGAGAAATTAAAGAAAATAAAGATGTATTTTTTCCCTATCCCAATGTCATGGAAATCTAAGGACCGACTGATGGGAAAGTGTCTTTGGATCCCAGTACTCCTTGCTCTAATTCACCTTTAACTCAATTGCCAAAATAGTCTTCCTAAGGCTCACATTTGAATACATTACTTCCTTGCTTAAAAGCCTATAAGACTTTCCCTGTTCCTCCTAGGGTAAAATACAAAATGCTTACTTAGTCTGACAGTAAGACCCTCCACAATTTATCTCTAGTCTACCTTTTCAAAGCGAAGATTTATATGAATGTATTTCACAGCAGAGTAAATAGAACCAGGAAACAACTTTCACAGTCCCTGCAGCAGTGTAAAGGGAAAAATAAATAAGACATTGGAATTTTGTGCAATTAAAATAACCAAACTTGTCCTCAAAGTAAGATAAGAAAGTACACTCCCTTTCTTCTTTGTGGAAATGGCAGGGATTGGGGAAATTCATGCTTATGGAGCATTACATATATTGTCCGATTTAGTTGATGTGTTGTTTAGTTTTACCAAATTTATTTTTTTTCTTTTTATTATTTATTTTCCCCTCAAAAATGACTATGACATGAACATACCAATAAAATATATTTCTAATTTTTGGACAATCTTTTGTCTAAATCTTTCTTCTCTGTTCCCATCTCACTCTGCCTTGTATTATGTTTGCCTATGTAGGCCAAATCTCACTCAGCAAAATGTAAATTCATTAAGTGAAAGAAACATATTAAAAAAAAAAAACTCAAAGCAACAAAACTTTATAGAATCTAGCATAGGGCTTTACATGTAATAGACAGAGAATTATTTGTTGATTTTGTTATTGATTATATTCTTCTTAAATATGAAGACTTAAATATGAGAATCAGGGGTAGGTTCCTTTCCATTCTGATCCCCAATTCCTAGGGATTCTGGGTTAAGCAAGCTCCAGTATCTATCTCAGCAGAGACAGTGAATTTCTCAATGTTGGATAAAAAAAGGGGGAGGATCAAACATAAGGGATGAAGAACTCTAATGGTTTTAACTTCCTTTTATCAGTATATGAACTAAAAAATATTTTTATTTTTAACTTGGAGGGATAACTATAATATTAGATGAGAATTGAGGAACCAAAAGGATCTTTATAATCTAGAACTGGAGTTCTTAACCTGGGGTTCATGAACTGATTTTTTAAATATTCTAATAACTGTATTTCCATATAATTATGGTCTCCTTTTTAATCTATGTATTTTATGCATTTCGAAATGAGCTTAGAAAATGGTCCAGAGTCTTCACCAGATCACCAAAGAGACACAAAAAAGTAGTTTAAGAACCTCTTCTCTAGAATATTCAGCCAAGTCTAACATAATGATATTTAATAAGGATGAAGGTAAAATCACATAAACAAAGAATTTTGAAAGGGACCTTAGGGTCAATCTTGTTCAAGACTATACTTGAAAAGTCCAATGCTCTACCCTTCTCGGTGAACACACCCAGTCTTTGCTAAAAGACCTGCCCAAAAAAACCTACCACCTCCAGAGTTCTGTTTAGAAAGTTTTCCCTGATAATCTAGCCTAAAGTTTCCTATTTGCAGCTTTTACCCATTGCTCCTGGTTCTAAATTTAATCTCTCTTTCACATTTCAGCTCCTCAAATACTTGAAGATTGCTCTCATATCCTGCCACAACATCTCTCTGTCCTTCTACCACCCACCCTAAACTTACCTTTTCTTTTCTAGACTGAACATGCCCATTTCCTTCAACCAAGGGCATGAATTCAGGACCTTTTCCAGGATTGTCTCCTCTGGAAGCTCTCCAGTTCATTAGTGTCCTTAAACAATGGGACAAAACATCTGGAATCCTCTGTGAGTAGTCAGAACAGGGCAGAATATAAAGAGAACATTATCTTCTTAATGGTGGAAATTATACCATTTTTATTGCAACCTAAGTCAATAATAACTTTTTGCTTGCCAGATCACAGTGCTAACTAATTTTGGGTTTGTAGTCCATTCAAACCCCAAGATGAATTTCTGACCAATGAATGGTTTAACTATTTCTTCTCTTTCTTAAGCATGTGAAGCTGATTTTTTTAAAAGCACAAATATATGATTTCACATTTATCCTTATTGAATTCCAACTTTTTGTGGTCAACTCTAAGCCTCTCTAGATCTTTTTGGACCCAGTTTCTATCATATATTGTGTTAGCTATCCTTTCCAACTTTGGGTCAGATACAAATTTATTTCATCTATGTTTTAATCCAAGCTATGCTTTTATCCAATTTGATAGAAATTAGAAATAGTATTGGCCCAAGCACAGATAACTTGATATGATATTCCATTGGAAACCTCCTGCCAAGTCACAATGAATTATTGACAACTACTTTTAGAATTTTTGGATACTGTACATGGGTTCAAAATAGGAAATCCACAAGTATAAGATGGGGAAGGTGTGACTAGATAGTAGTTCATCTGATAAAAATCTGCTCTTTAAAAAAATAGATTGCAAACTCAATAGAAATCAAGGGAGAGAAGGGAATGAGTATTTATATAGCACTTATTCTGTATCAAGTAGTGTGTTAAACTTTACAACGCTGGAATATAGATACTAATATTATCTCAATTTTAGAATTAAGGAAACTGAAGCAAAAAGAGGTTAAGGAACTTGTCCAGTAGTGTAATATAACAGTTCCAAAAGATTGCCAATATTATAATGAATTAAAAGAGTTATGTTACTACACTTTGTGATACAATTTGGGGTTTTCTTAGCCAAGATACTGGAGTAGTTTGCCAGCTCATTTTACATATGAGGAAATTGAGGCAAATAGGATTAAGTGACTTGCCTAAGGTACACAACTAGTAAGTGTCTGAGGTTAGATTTGAGGTCTTCCTGACCCCAGGCCAGGCCCTCTCTCCTTTGTACCAACTACTTTCTCCAAGAGAGGTATATTATTTAGAATAAGAGAGGTGAAAGCTATACTCTATTTTGATTGACTCTGGGAGTTACATTCTTTAGAAGATGTTATTTAGTCAAAGTGTATCCAGAGCAGGATGATCAAGTTGTAAAAATGGTTGGTTCTTGTCCTTTGTTATCAAAGAAGACCAAAATGGTATTACTATGTTTGAGATAAACTGTGCCTGAACAGACCAATACGAGCTTCGAATGTTCAACCACAAGTTGAACACAAATAGTTCGTGTGAACATCTGAGGTGGGTACTTTAAACTTATGGATGTTGCATTTCATTTGAGCTGCTTCAATTCTGTCCTACTCATAGAGTGCAGTCCCCTCACTGATTAGGGCATGCCATGCTGGACGGACCTGTGCCAGTGTTTCCCATGTTGCACAATCAATTCTAAAGTTCTTCAATGAGACCTTCCAGGTCTCTCAGTATTATTTCTTCTGATCCCCTTGTGAGTCTTTGCCCTGTGTGAGTTCTCTCCTGTGTGAGTTTTTTTGGCAAGTGTACTTCTGGCATTCTAACATGTCTAGCCCCATCGTAGTCGCATTCTCTGTAGTAAAATGTTGGAAAGCTAGGCAGTTTAGCTTGGGAAAGGACCTCAATGTCTGGTATCTTCTCCTGAATGAAGGTGATCTTCAGAATCTTCCCAAGAAAACTTAAATGGAAGCAATTCAGTTTCCTGACATGGCGCTGGTAGGCTCCCCAGATTTCACACCATGGTTCTGCAGACCTTCAATTTGGTTGTCACTCTAATAATTCTCTCCCATACTTTCTTTCAGAGCTTCCCAAATACTGAGCTAGCTCTGGCAATGCATGTGTCAACCTCATTGTCATTGTGTTCCTCCTTGGAAAGATAAGTGAACTCATCCACAGTACTCAAAACTTCTCCATTTGCTGTAATCAATAGTTCCACATATGGATGGTGTGGTGCTGGCTGATGTAATACCTGAGTTTTCTTGGTGTTAATTGTTAGACCAAAATTAGCACAAGCAGCAGAGAATTGATCCATGCTTTGTTGTATCTCAGGTCTTCAGAGACTGCACTGAGGGCACAATCATCTGCAAACAGATCATGCACCAACACTCCCTCTGCTTTGGTCTTGGCTTGTAGCCTTTTCAAGTTGAAGAATTTGCCATCAGTGCAGTAGTTGACTTTGAGGCCATTTTCATCCACAGTAAAGGAACATTTGATAGCATGGCTGCAATTCACATCATGCTAAAAAGTATGGGAGCAAGGGGAAAGAGCATCGTCCACTATCCAGAACCTGGGCAAGCACACCATCATGGAACTGACATATAATACTGATGAACTTCTCTGGGCAACCAAATTTTGACATAATTTTCCATAACCCTCATGACTGACTGTACTAAAGACCTTGTTCAGATCTATAAATATTCTAAACAGACCTCTGATCTATTCTTTCCTTCTGGAGTTGTCGGGCAACAAACACCATATTGACTGTTCCTCAACCCTTTCTAAAGCCACGCCGACTCTCTGGGAGGTGACCATCTTCCAGATAAAAGACCAGCCTTTTGAGAAGGATTCTGGCAAGAATCTTACCAGTGATGGTAAATTGAGAGTTGGTAAAAGAGAAATACTCCTCTGACTGTCACAGGACAATCTATTCCCTTTACCTTTATAGAGATGGACAATGGATGAATCCTTGAAATCTCAGGGGATAACCTCTTCATGCCATATACCTGGAAAATTTCAGTTAACTTTTGGATGAGCAATGGACCCTCACCTTGTGGTTCTCAGCTGGAACAAAATCAGCAGCAGGTACTCTGCCACATGAAAGGAGCCTAATGGCATTCAAAATCTCTTCTTCAGTTGAAATTTCAGCTAGGGACTAATGGACTTCAACTAGAAGCAAATGAACTTGGAACTGCTGTCAAATCCTGTATACAGGTGACCCTGTAGTTTAACTACTAATATACAGTTTCTACTCCCCAAGGCCTCTTTATACTGTAGTAATATATTTTTTTCAAATTAAACATCTGGCTAAAAAAATTCTTAAAATACACAAGCAGGGTTGTTAGAAGAAAAATGTTTAGATAGTTACAGTGAAAAATGCATTGATTGATGATGGTCCTTTAAGAACACTATGGAAGTATTCCTATTGTTAATTAATTTAGATCCATCAGCACTGAATAGTTGAGATGCACCATATGTCTTTAACACATAAATAGCTTTCATGGCATCATAAAAGCATTTTGGTTTGTTACTGTCTGCATAAAATTGAATTTCATCTGCCTTCTTACTAAGCCAAGAGTCCTGCATCTAAGTTTCACTTGTACTTCTGATGGAATTAAATGTTGCCTTCTTAGAAATGGATGAACTATCCTGCTGGTAAACCTTGTGGAGTTCTCATTTTTCATTTAGCAGCTTCTGTATTTCACCATCATTTTCATCAAACCAATCTTGCACAGAGGTCATGCCCTGGTAAACCATTTCTGCAAGTGGGTTAAACCAGGTTGAGGGTAACTGAGGGAGTCTCAAACTCATTGGTGAGTAGTGGTGTGGTGTCTACCCCAAGGATGTGAAGTCTTCCACTGGTGCAATGAGTGGATAAAACACTTCTTCCAGTGGTCATGAAGCCAGCTGAAGCAGGCACTTGGAGCATTAAAGTTTGGTTAGACATCAAAGACACCAAGGTCATCCACTGCATATATAGCCATCATCAGTTATCTTGACTCTGTCTTACCATGGCTAAATCATGATGACTTTGGAAGAGAGAGTGAGGTGTATGACTTCATGCAGCTCTACTCTCCAATTTATGCACACAGTATAAGACATCATGCATAACCATTCCTCAAAGTCCTGTGGCAACAGGCAAGTGATGAAGCTGCAGGTAGCTGGGAACTATAGTCAAATCCTGCATACAGGTGGTCCAGGCCATAAGGTCATTTTCCCACTGAAAGCAGCAATGGGATTCAGTAGCCCCCTGGGTAACTAAGTAGTCCTTTTAAGGATCACACTGCTCACCTCCTGATGTGAGGAAGGGGCTAGAAAAGGTGTCCTAAAAATTGTCTACCTGATTAGCATGGCAGGTGGGGATCCCACAGTGCAGTTGAGACTAAAAAAAGAACCCTACAAAAACTTCTACAAAGAAGATAATAAAGATAACAACAGATAGTATTTATAAGGAGGCAGCATGATGAGCTAGGTTTGAATCCTGACTCAATCAATAGACTATCTATTGGAGTGAGTCATTTTGACCTGAATCTGAATGATGGTCATAGATATCAAAGAAGAAGGTACTTTGTTTCTTCCATGGCCAAAATAGCTGAGAGAGAAATAAACCTGCCTTGGAAGATCAGCAGTTTGGTTACTATTCTGGAATGCCCTCTGATCTCATCTCCACCTTCTGGTTGCCCTGGCTTCTTTGGAATCTCTACTAAAATTTGACCTTCTTTACAGAAAGCCTTTCTCAATTCCTTTTCATTTTAGTGCCTTCCTTTTGTTAATTATTTCCTCTTTATCCTGTTTATATCTTGTTTGTATGTGTTTGTGTGTGATTAGGAGCTCCTTGGGGGCAGGAACTGTCTTTTGCCTTTCTTTGAATTCCCAGCAGTTAGTCTAGTGATTGGCAGTAGGTTTAGTTGCTTATTGACTGTCTTGGAAAGAACTGACCAGGAAGAGGTGAGAGTTAAGAATCTATACTAAGAAGTTGATTTAATGGGATGGGCTGGAGCCCTTACAATAACAATGAGTTGTAAACTTGATTAGATTTCAGGCAAATTAAATAACTAAATGACTTACCTGTAGTTTACTAATATACAGTTTCTATACCCCAAGACCTCCTTATACTGTAGTAATGTATTTTTTTTTCAGATTAAACATCTGGCTAAATAATATTCTTAAAATTCACAAATAGGGTTGTTAGAAGAAAATTGTTGAGATAGTTACAATGAAAAAGTATGCTGGTATTCGGGAAATTTTCTTTACATTTTTCTAAAAGAATTTCTCTCTTCTCTCTCCCCATCTATTGAGGAGACTCATTATACAAATAAAGTCAAACAAAACATATTTTCATATCTGCCACGTTGCCAAAAAATATGAAGAAAATTTTAAAAAAGTTCAATTTGCCCTCAGAGTTCATCAGTTTTTTCTCTGAAATGGATAGCATTTTTCATTATGAGTTCTTGGGAATTGTTGATGATCATTGTATTGATCAGAGTAGTCTTTCACAGTTGATCATTGTTACAAGATTGCTGTTACCATGTATAATACTTTCCTAGTTCTGCTTACTTCATTTTTTTATCAGCTCATATAAGTCTTCCTATTTTTTTCTGAAATCATACATTTTATCATTTTTTAGTACAATAGCATTCCATCACAAATACCACAGCTAGTTCATTCATTCCCTAATTTATTTCCATTTTTTTGCCACCACAGGAAGAACTGTATAAATATTTTTTTTACATATAGGTCCTTTTTCTTTCCCTTGATCTCTTTGGAATATAGACCTAGTAGTGATATTTCTAGATCAAAGGGTACGTTTTATAGTACTTTGAGTATAATCCCAAACTGTTCTTCAGAATTGTTGGACTAGTTCACAATTCTACCAATGCATTAATGTCCATATATTCCCACAAACTCTGAAGGGTATGAGTTGGTACCTCAGAGTTTTGTAATTTACATTTCCATAATAATTTCATTATTAGGGATTTAGAATATTTTTCATATGACCTTATATAGCTTTGATTTCTTTGCCTGCAAACTGCTTGTTCATTTATTAACTGGGAGATGGTTCTTATTTTTATAACTCAGGAAACTTTCTATATGGAAGGTTTCCACAATCTTATCTTATCACAAGCATCTGTAAACATTTTTCTCAGGACCAGATCTGTTATCAACAACACCAGCTAGAACTACTTCCTAGGGATATCTTTTACCATTTCCTTGGGGCACGTACCCGTAAAATTTGTCTTTCCACATTGTGTTCTCTTCTGAACTCAGGATAATTCCTATTCTAAAATCTTGATTTCTATAATTCTCATTCTGGAATATTTAACCCAACCCTGCATGAAGCATTATCTACACCACTCATAATGAAATATCCTAGCTCAGGAATCTCTATTCTAGAAAATTCTTTTATGCTTTGTTTATCGAGTTTTGTGTTTACATACACTGTCATCTCTCCTGTCCAGTTGTTGAATTTCAAAGCATTCACTACTGTCTTCAAAGTTCTAGAATATGGAAGCAAAAGTAAATAAAATGTTCACTAGTATATGTATCTTAAAAAAAAATAATTGGTCAATTTTAGTAATATAAAGCATCTTCTCTATGATAGATATCTCAAATGTAGGGTCAGAATGACCTGACTTGACAATGTTTAAGAGAATGAAGAAATGGCACATTTTATCTCCCTAATAAGTCTAAAACCCAAGGAAGACCACAGTTCCAAGTCATATGAGCTGGCTATTGTGAAGGAACTTAGTAAAAGTCCTTATTGTGTAGTTTAAAGAATAATAAAAGGAACAGAAAATGAAGATAAAAATAAAAGGAGAAAGATAACCTTGTTAATACTTCTGAAAGTAATACTATAGAAGAAGTGCTATTGGATTATGGCCCAATTTAGCAGATGAATGCTCAATATCCTAGTTCTGTAGTCACCCAAAACTGTGAAAATGGAGACCACCTGTGTGACTGCTAGAGATCAGATAGAGATAGAGATCAGCATTTCAGAGTTTAGGATTGCCAACAAGATAATTCTATTCATCAGGGTAATCTGTGTTAGAGTAGTACTGGTCCATTCACTTCAGGAGGGAAATTCTATGAACCAGAAGATGGACTGAAATCCAGATCTGGTTACATCTTTCAGCATCCACAACTCATTGAAATGATCAGAATATTAGCACAGATCCTTGTTTGACAGGACCAGGGGAGTAAGGTTTAATTCTGCATCTGGTCTCCTACCCCTCTTTTTCCTAGTATGTTTTGTGGATGCTCCCTAAGGTCAAGGCCTTCAATTTTTTGACTTAGAAGAGAGTTGTTTTGTAATCTGCTTTTTCCCTAGTGCTATTGTGGGGCCCTATTGGTCTATGAGTAGTCAGAAGACTAGTGGATGATCCTGGGAGGATGGTCTTGTCTTCCCTGATCAACCTGTAGGTTGACAATCTGTGATGGAACTTGACTTGAGAATTCTTGACAATTATCTGAGACCCTACCTTTATTTAAGAAGATAAAAGGGGGGAAACTGGCCCACCATGACAATAAGTTTCATTTTTTCTATAGGAGATAAGAGGAATTAATGTGGAAGACTTTTTAATTTCCAATTTCTGGCAACCAACTCTAAAAGTATGTGGTTTAAGTGGAAATTTATAATTAGCACAAGGGAGGCAAATCAGTGATTTTTTTATATCAAATATACCTCTTTAGAGCTTTATATGCAGCCTTTGAAACAAGCATAAGGAAAAACTGTCATTAGGAATAGGCCCTTTGATGGAACAAAAAATAATTTTGTCTTCAGAAGTACCAACATTTATAATTTAAAAGGATATATAATTAAAATATTTGTTAATTCAATTCAGTCTATAAAAACAACTTAGTATTGAGATTTGAAATAAATTTTTTATGACCCCTTCTCATTGATAATGAATGGATTCTGGAAAATAAACTTTTGGTCTACTTGACCACTCAAATCAGAGGCAGATTTTTACCCAAGACCACACAGAACCTAGAGCTGGACAGCATCTTTAGAAATTCAATCTTATCACTTTTCAAATAAGGAAATCAAAGCCCAGACATGCCCCTGACATGTCCAAAATCTTCTTGGTTAATTTATATCAGAGTGTGTGGGATAAAGTTTTGAGATTTCTTCAGTAAAAAATTATAGATTGTATCTGGTTAGCTATGTGCCCCTCCTCCCTTGACAAAGCAAACTTCGGGGATATTGTTGAAGAGTCAACTGACTTCATCTAATCTGTTGATGTCTGGAGAATCACTCAATTCCTGGGACTAAAGAGATAATCTGGTTTCGGTTTGAATTTTAGGTTCCTTTCCCTAGATTAGTTTGCTTTGTTTGAATTTTATGTTCCTTTCCCTAAATAAAGTAGTTCTCGTGATTAGATTGTAAAACCACATCCCTCATTAACGAGGATGGGTGGGGAATCGTGTTAGGATAAATGTGATTCTTGAACCTTTCACTTTCCCCTCAATCTCTCCAAATGATTGTGGCCAGTTTCTCCAGAAACGAATAAAGCCTTCTCTTCGTACCTTGAGAGATCTCCGGAATTTATTAAGTGGTCTTTGTCCCACACAAGAGCTAGGATTTAACTTGGGTCTTCCCCTTCTACATCCACAGCTCTATTAGGTTAGCTTAGCAGAGAGCTCATTCCAAATCCATCTCATAAATAGAAGGGGAAATTACCTGATCTTATTCTTGATAATGGTAACTAGCATTATTTAGTTCTTCAAGATTTGCAAAGCACTTTATCTTGTTTGGCCTTCCCGAAAATCCTGTGAGGTAGATGTTATTAATATCTCCATTTTACAGATGACAAAACTGATGGGCTAAATAATTATCTGAGACAGGATTCATTATCTAAGATAATGATGAGTCTCCAATTTAGCTGGCTGTATTTTTCTACTGTGGGGGAAATTCTAGAATCAAGTGTAGCCCAGGGCTAAAAACCCAGGTGTTCTAAGAGGTATAACACCCCTCTGACCCTGGATTCACTCATCACTGAGTAGTGGTGTTGACTGTAGAATTTCTGGTTGATGATTAATGGGCCCACTATGCACACCAGTGATTAGGAAGTTGGGAACCAAGGTGAGCAACATGACCAATGGAGCTGTTGGCTCAAGGCCTGATGTAACCTCTGCTCCTCTGACTCCTTTTTCCTATATATATTTAGATTTTTGCAGGGCAAATGAGGTTAAGTGGCTTGCCCAGGGCCACACAGCTAGGTAATTATTAAGTGTCTGAGGTCAAATTTGAACTCAGGTACTCCTGACTCCAAGGCTGGTGCTCTATCCATCTAGCCACCCCTTTCCTATATATTCTTGAAAAAATAAACTTTCCTTCACCACTCAGTAACTAACTGTGCTTTGTCAGGATCTCTCCTTTATCTTCATGATTTTCTACTCTGTATTGCATTTATTTGTGTATATGTCTACTCCCCCCCCCCTTTATTGCCCAAAGGCAAGGACCTGGTGTTTTTTTTTAATCTCTTCAGTTCCTAGCTTTGTGCTTTGTGCATAGTAAATATTTTTTTAAGTGAATGTTTAGTGGTGGTGGTTGTTGAAAAGGAAAGTTAAAAAAGCCTCTGAGCAGTTAAAATAGATGAGACAAACTCCACGTACTCAGGAAAGCACCTCTTGTTTTAAACAATTTGAATAAGCTTGCTTATTTGGCTTCTCACACCACAGCAGATTAGAAGCTGCAGAAAGTGACAGTTGACAGCCTAACCCAAGGAAAGACATAAAATTCGAAAAAGCAGACAATTAAAAAAGCAGATGAGGCTGGGCTACTGAACACCAGGACAAACAGCCTTTTATGTCCTAAGAAATACTAAGGCTTTTGCTGAATTTCAGTAGAATGATCATTTATTTTCTTAGTGATAATTCCAGGTTGTCAAGGAAATATAAAATCATGTTCAATTTTTCATGTTAAAGAATATAGAGAAACTTGAAATATATTTTATACGGCTGTCAATTAAAAATGGTTAAAATAATACATCATAGCCCAATCAAGTCTAGGTTTAAATCATACTAGATGTGGGGAAGGTAATTAACATCTCTGGGCCTCCTTAGTTTCCTCTTCTGTAAAATGGGAGGAATTCCAGTTCGAAATCAAAAATTCACCTCCTTAACTTGCCCCTAGAGTTATAGTCTGAGGAACAAGATGCCCCTCCCAGGGTTAAGCTCATTACCTTTCATCTCATGGTTCTGACTGACACTCCCTCCTTTAACCTCCTCTCCCTTCAGATTGGAAAGATGTACCAAACTCTCCATCAGTTCACTCTGCTCTGCTTCTGCTATTCTGCCTGGTTTTGACTCCACTGAACAAGATATCTCTGTGTCTGGTAACTGCTTGTATGTCTCAGCCCAAACTCCTCTTTTCTACCTTCTTCTGTGTTGTCACCCTTCATTAGATTGTAAGCTTCTTGAGGGCAGGAACTGTGTTTCTATTAATTATATCCCCCATTTTTAGCACACTTGTAGGTACTTAAAAGTAGGTTCTTAATAAATGCTTACTGGCTTATGTTGCTTTGCACATAGTAAATATTTTTAAAGTGTATGCGGTTGGTTGCTGAAACAGAAAGTTTAAAAAGTTATCTGGAAAATTCTCTATTGTGATAGATCATTTTTCTTCTATGGAGAATGTGTGATTTATATTGGCTGCTGATATTGGCTTCCTAGCAGGAAGGTAGCTAGAACAAAAAGAGGCAGAGTGGTAAACTGGGTGCTGAGGACTTGGGTCCAGAAGCATAATGAGTAATTCTGGCTTCTAAATCAAGCACCACAAAGTATGCAGGGACAAATAGATTGTAAATCCACGTTTCAAGCCAAATTCACTTAGAGGGAGAACCCAGGAGTACTTGAGACCTCAGAACACCAAATCCCAAAAGGTTTCCCTATGGTAAGGAAACAGAGCCACAGATATAATAATCCCACAGGGCTGTTGCAGGCAAGGAAATAGAGCAAGTCTGGGTCCTGGAGGAACTCCCCCAGATTATAGGCTGTACTAGGGAGCAGGAGAACCAGAGAAGGAGGTAAGAAGAGCTAGGTTCAAATTCAACCTCAGATACTTCCTAACTCCGTGACTTTTGGCAAATCACTTAACTTCTGTTTGCTTCACTTTTCTTTTCTGTAAAATGAACATTAGAACACCTACCTTCCAGGATTGTTGTGGGGATCCAATTAGATACTTTTAAAGTCTTTACAAGCCTAAAAGCACTGGAGCTTCCTATTTTAACTAACTATTCTTGTTAACTAGATACTAAGTATCATTATTTCTACAGATAAATACATACAAGTGCTATCACTATCTCCTAAACAGAAACAAAACCTCAGTCACCTTCCCATAATCATGTCTCTACTACTTGTATGACCTTGGCTAAGTCATTATTTCTATAGGTCTCAGTTTTCTTATCTCTATAAATGAGGGGATTGAATAGCCTTTAAGATTCCTTCTGGCTCTAACTCTAGAAAGTTATGTCAAATAATAAAGGCTAACATTTTATTGGGGGGGGTCAATTGGGGTTAAGTGATTTGCCCCGAGTCACACAGCCAGTAAATGTCAGAAGCAAATTTTGAACTTAGGTCCTCCTGATTCCAAGACTGGTACTCTATCTTAGCTGCCCCAGGCTATCAGTTTAATGAACTTTTAAATTTAAAAAATCCTAGCACCTCAACATCAACTTAAAGTACACATTGAAGCAAATAATGTCTAGAGTGTTTTTATACTCTAAAATAAACTCTTATGTATCTGGAATCCAAAGAAGCAGAAAACTGAAATAATTAGAATTTTTTTCCTTTGTTCTCCCTTTATTGGAAGAGACAAAGATAGGTAACTTCTAAGCTGTTTTCTAATTCTAAAATTCTATGATACTTTGTTTAATAAAGAAACAACAGGAACTTATTCAAAGCCACAACTCTCAAGATGTCTTGATAGAAATTTAGCTCAAGTTTTGGTATCTCTCATATTTACCATGCTATCTGGTGATAACTAATGTTTGTAATAATGACTAGGGTTATTGAAATTGAAACTAAAATCAAACAAAACAGTCACAACAACACTAAGAAGCAACTGGCTTATATGATAAAATACTGGTCATTCTCTGCTTGGCAAACCTAATTAGAAATAAGTTACCATGAAATCTTCAAGTGATGTCTGAATCATTCACAAAATATGGAGTTGTGTTCAATGTGATTTTAGCATTGTATATTTATATTGGATTCTATATATTTTTTTACCATTACCTAGTCATTGCCTTTATTCCTTTTTAAAATTTATTTATTTTGAATTTTACAATTTTTCCCCTAATCTTGCTTCCTCCCCCCCCCCCCAGAGTCTGTTAGTATTTACATTGTTTGAATTCTATATTTCTTTTTAGGTTTTTGCAAGGCAAATGGGGTTAAGTGGCTTGCCCAAGGCCACACAGCTAGGTAATTATTAAGTGTCTGAGGCTGGATTTGAACCCAGGTACTCCTGACTCCAGGGCTGGTGCTTTATCCACTGCGCCACCTAGCCACCCCTGAATTCTATATTCTTAAAGTTATTAAATCACTATTTCTAGTTCAGTCTATTACCTCACTACTGAACTATTGCAATAACCAAATTGGTCTCCCTCTTCTCCCACCTATCCTTCAGATAACCAACAAATTAATTTTATTAGATCATAGGTCCAATTGCATTGTTCCCCTTCTACAAGGGACTCTCTGTTAGCTTTAGGATAAAATAAAAATGGTTTTGTTCTGTATGTAACTTATATTTTGGTATATTGATTTCACATGATACTCTTTATGTATTATATGTGCCAACTCCTATGGCCTTGATGATCCTCATTCACAGCATTCTTCTGTCTCTGACCTCCTTTGTCCCCCATGGCTGAAATTCACTCCCTCCTCACATCTCTTAGAACCTTGTTTGCTTCAAGGCTCAAAGGAAGTGCTACTTTCTTCAAGAGACTTTTTCTGTCTGTTGTTAATGCTTTCCTATTATAATTATTTTACATATTTTGTATCCACTTATCTGTGTGTGTGTATGGTTCTTCCCACTCAATAAACTATTATCTCCTTGAAGGTAAGGACTCTATGTGTGTGTGTGTGTGTGTGTGTGTGTGTGTGTGTGTGTGTGATATTATAGTACCTAATAAATATTTGTTGAATTGAATTGAAAATGATAAGTGGAATACTAAATTAATCAAATCACTAAGTGCCTGAGAAATTCTGAATAAAGGAGAGAGTTTGCTATGTATAGAAAGACAATCAGGTTGTGAAATGTAAAAAGTATTCCTAGTAGTTGGAGCGAATAGGCTTTTAGTCTAATTCATTTTTTGGTAATTTGTGTACATAAAGTTCTACATTCTATTTAGTAGGTGAATTTTTTTAATGAAAGCATTTAATAATTAATTATTTCTCTGGACTATTATTATATATTGACCACTAAGAAGACAGCAAGAAAGGTAAAAGTATTTTTTTGTTTTTTTAATATTTTAACAGAATTTCAATGGAAATTTTACTTAATTTTTGCATAAAAGACTATAGCCTAATTTAATGCCACAAATTCAATGTGCATTAAAAAATAATATTTTCTAAATGAAAGAATGAAAATAAATGGAAGTCTTAGATTCTTTTGATATTTTTGTATGCTGAGAATTAAAAAATTCAGGAAACTGATGTTAGTGGAAAAGATGGCTAATTTAGAGCAAGAAAGCCTGAGTTTGATTTCTGGCACTGTCTTGCTATTCATAAGCCCTTGGGCAAGTTAGTAAGCCTCAGTTTCCTCGTCTGTGAAATGAGAAGTTTGGATTAGTTGGACCTTCCATTGCCAAATCATGATCCTACAGCCCTTGAAGAAATTAAAAAGAAAAAAATCTCATTTTCCCCTTTGTGTATTTGTACGGTAGAGGAAGATACCTAGACAGCTTTGGATAGGTATGTACATGTTCTTATACTTTGATTACTTGAAAGAATCTATGACATCATTGATGTGAGCATGCTGAAGGATTCCTATATAACTAGTAAGTGCTGAAATTGGATTTGAACTAAGATCTTCTTGATTCTAGGCCCAGTGCTCTATCCACTGAATCATTTAGCTCCTTCAATTAGCCCAATATTTTTTGAATAATGCTAGATTTCATAAAGTAATCTTTGTATCATTCTGGAACTTGATGCAGTGAACAAAAAAATCATCAACCAACAGGGACAACTGGAGGTGCTCACCATCTGAAGAGAATCTCTCTTCTATTTGGACCCTTAGCCTGTGACACTGATACTGATCATCAGAGATAATTTGAAGTCTTGTGCTTCAATTTATGTGCTCTGATAGGAAGTCATTTGTAAAAGTCTGTCCTTTTCATTGTTTCCTCAAGGATGCCCTGGATATTTGTGTGAGAAAATAGTCCTTTAACTATGAGGACCCTTGGGCATCTCCTTCTCCAGCTAGTCTTTATTTCATCTTCTTAAGGGACATTAGGGTACAGATGTGATGATTCCACTGACATTGATGATACAAGATTTTCATTATATAGATAATGAGAAATGTGTTCCATTTTCTTTCTATTTGTGACCCAGCTGTTAGCTATATCTCTCATTCCTTTGGAATGATGCAGTTTAATCACATCCCCAACCAAACCTCCATGGCTTTTCCCTGCCTTATAGAGAGATGCTGCTGGTTATCTTCTGCCATCTTCCTCCATCATGTTTTTACAAATGAGTTTATATTCTAATCTAGTATTGTCCTTGGCTACTTAGCAAGGGGAGTAAGCTTTTGCTGACAGAGTTGGTTTCTGATACCTTTTGGGTTTTTTGTGGCAATGACTTTAGATCAGTTAAACTTTCATAGGGAATGGTAATAAAGTCACTCAAGGTGATTTTTTCCATTTTTAATAGCTTGGTTTGAATGTGGGGATGACTACATCTTTTGAAAAAATGTAACATTTATTTCTATTACAATTCTCTTGCTGTCAGAATAAACAGCCTCTAAAAACTGGAAAAAGTCCAGCAACAGAGAGGATAATGCCAAATATTACTCATTGTGTTTAAATCATAGAGAATGGTCAACTTCAGATAAGTATTGGGGGATAAGTATTTGTATTTAACACTCACTGTTTGCCAGACATTATTCTCAGCACTTTATAAATATTACCTCATTTGGTCTTCACTATTAACCCTGCAGGATAGGTGCTGTTTTTATCCCTAATTCATAGGTGAGGAAACTGAAGCAAACAGAGGTTAAATGATTTGCCCAGGGTCTTACAATTAGTCCTTGTTTGAAACCATATTTGAATTCAGTTTTTTGACTTCAGGCCTATTATACTATATGCACTACCTAGAAAGATATGAACTGTGTCTGAGGCCAGTGAAAGATATACTGAAGAAGTTTCTTTGCAACAGAAACTTTGAAGATACCTAATTCCTTCTTTCAACATAAGACTTAACTTTACCATATAATTCCATATAAAACTGTCTTACTAGATTGTATGTAGTAGGGTAGCTTGGTGGCACAGTCAATATAGAACCAAACCTGGAGGCAGAAGATTTGAATTCAGTTCCAGCCTCAGATACTTATTGTAGGACCCTGGATAAGTCACTTAAACTGTTTGCATCAATTTCCTTACCTGTTAAATGGGGGAATTACGATATCACTTACCTCCAAGGTTGGTTATAAGGACCAAGAAATAATAATTGTAAAGTTTTTGGCACAGTGACCAATACATAGCATATAAACATAGTATATTTACATACTATATATATTAGTGATGATAATGATGATGAACTTTATAGCCTGGTCAGCACTTAAAGAATAAGAGGAATTATTTTTTCTTTTCTAATATTTGATCATGAAGTAATTGTGTTTCCTTATGAATAATTTACTTTAATATTGGATCATTAAAAAAAAGCAGTAGTGTGTTTTTTGACAAATCAACATGACAGATTTCATCCAAGTAGAAGCTGAATAATTGCCATAAAACAGCCCTGTGCCCACCTGGATGAAGTCAGGAACTAATGCAATAATGTAGAAGTTTATTATAAAACACAAATGTCCCATTTCCTTCTGCTTTAGAAGAAAATAACTGATTTCAGCAGCCCAATAAGCTATATATTCATACATACATACATGTATATTTTTGCTTTAGTAAAAATATCCTTTGTCTCTACCTACTTAACAATCTAGTAGAACTAACTTGACATTGGATTTTCTTTCCTCATTTCTTCCATAGCTTTCCTGATGGGTTTATAAACCCCAAACTTCAGGGAATATTCTTGTCTTCAGTCTTAACTTTAAAAGCCTCTGATCCTCTACTTATGATTTCCTAAGAGGTGAGATAGTTGGTGCCTAACAGAAACATTTTTACCTTTAGCCTTGTTTAGATTTGCCCTGGGAAGTCTTGGGGCCATATTAACTAAGGAGATTAAATTTCTTCATGCAATAAGATTAATACATGAAATTGAGTGGAAATCATATGTTAAAATGAGATTCTTATGACATTTTAAACATTTTTAGAAATCTCATGTAGAAAAAGGCTGCCAGCTGACTAGATCATGCTCAGAAAGAAAAGATGATGGTCCTTTTAGGGGATTGATATTTATATGGAATGGTTGCCACCATAAGTATAAAATTTAATCCATGATTGAATAGAAATTGAAAAAATACCCCTCATGTTTATATTTGTATTTTTAGCCTTATTTTTTTATATTACTAAAAAAGCTGGTTAACATAATTTGGCAGGTTGCCAAATTTTCTACTAATGCTTTCAAATGTAGATGTATGTTCAACAACAGCTATAGCAAAGATCTCCATCTTTATACTTCACAAATTTCTTTATTTTGAAAAAATAGACTATGGTGCCATAATACTGTTTTTAGATGAACATAATATCAATTTGTTGAGATCATTAGGATAAACTATAAATAAATTATTTACAGATGGTATTTTTAGTGATAACCTTTTTCCTTACACTGGATAGGAAAGATAATGTTCTTTGATTTTAATGCTTTTTTTTTGTCCCTGTAGGTAAAATGAACCCATCATCTGAATGTATGGTTTAAATAAAATTGTCTTTAATTGAATTTCACTGAAAAACTTTTGAATATTCTAGACAACATTTTTCTCATTCATTGTGAGTTTCAACATATACAAATGGCTTTGTCATATCATAAATATACTTCCAAAGTAAAACTGGAAAGTATAATGAATAAGTTGGATTATCACACCTTAGTCACTGGTGACTATCAGGGTGTTATGTGTACCACTTTATGAAAATTATTCTTATTGATTGAATTTTTTTATGCATGTGACCTATGAGGACCACAATTGACTACGTTATTCAATTCAACAAGCATTTATTAATCATCCACATGGCAAAGCATGATTTTGGGCTCTAAAGAGAACACACTACCTGTTCTCAAGTAGTTTAAGGAAAGGAAAAATAAGTACCAAAAAACTATGGCACTTTGTTGTTGTTGTTGTTCTGTCACTTAACAGTCATGTTCAACTCTTCATGATGCCATTTTGGGTTTTCTTGGCAAAGATACTGGAGGGTTGCCATTTCCTTCTCCAGCTCATTTTACAGATGAGGAAATTGAGGCAAACAAGGTTAAGGGACTTGCCCAGAGTCATAAAATTAGTAAGTGTCTGTGGTTGGATTTGAATTTAGGAAAATGAGTCTTCTTAACACCAGACTACGCACTTTATCCATGGTACCATCTAGCTTTCCCAACTATGGCAACAAGGAAGAATTAAAATGATTTAAAATTAAATAATTAAAATTCTTAGGATTAAAAAGTGTATTAAATGCAAAGGAGAAGTTCAGACAAAGTACTAAGAGAAAATTGAGGAGAAGATCACTTTTCTTCTAGGGAAATCAAAAAGGCTCCATGGAGGAAGATCTACCTGAATTGGATCTTAAAGGAAAAGAAAGACCAATCAACAATTCAATTCACCTGAATTTTATTAGGCACTGACTATGTGCAAAGCACTGTGCCAGATGTAGGGAATACAGACAGAAATGATGAAGATCTCTGCCCTCAAAGACCTTACATTTTATTTGGGAGAATACAACATGTACACTGACAAGTACATGCAAAATTTATAAAATATTACACAAAGCAGTTTGAAGAAGGAATGCACATTAGCTGAGAAACTCAGGAAAGGCTTTTGTAGGAGATTGCATCCAAGCTATGTCTTCAGGAAGATAAGGATTCCATTAGGCAGACATGATGAAGGAGTGCATTCCAGACATGGGGAATCCTTTTTGCAAAGGTGTGGAGATAGAATATGGAATGTAATATACAGAGAATCTCTAGTTCTCTCTCACTCCGTAATGGAGAATTCTTGAGCCATCTGTGCAAAGAAGACTGTAAAGAACAAGACAGATGGGAGGGGAGAGAGAGAGAGAGAGAGAGAGAGAGAGAGAGAGAGAGAGAGAGAGAGAGAGAGAGAGAGAGAGAGAGAGAGAAGCCAAGAGATCTGTCTTAGAGGTAGAAGTAGTTTACAGTGTTAAAAGCTCTAAAGCGGTTCATAGGTGAGCTCTGGTGAAAGGTCATTAAATTTTGCTGTTAATTGATCAATAATAACTATAGAGAAAATATTTCAGGTGACTTATGGATGTGGAAGTCAGAATACTTCAATGGGAGAATTAAGAACTATTAGAAGACTAGTAGAACCTGTTGTAAGAATAGAGGATAGTATGAACAAAGAGATTTACATGAGAAAACAGGTTCAATTTATATAGATATATAGATTATGTGAAGAGGACTTGCGGTTTTGTGAATGGGTTTGGCATGGTTAGGAAATGGCCTTGAACACCAGACTTGCAATTTTATACTTCCAGTATACCTGAAGGTTTTTGAGCAGATAAGTTTTTGAGTTGTAGAAAGATTGCTCAAGTAGATATATGAAGGAAGAGCTGGAAAGGTGGGTTAGACTGATGACAGAAAAATGAATTAAGTAATTTTTAAAAAATAGTCTATATGTGAAAAGATGGTGGCTTAGACCAGAGGAATTACAGCAGAATGAAGAGTAAGGGATCTTGTAAAAGTCAAAACAGTCAGACTTGGATATGTGAGGTGAAGGAGATGGAGGAGCCAGAGATTTTGAAATGAAGTTTCAAGGAGGATGAGGGTAGCAGCAATAGAAACAGTGTAGTTTGGAAGAGGGGTATTTTTTAATTTTTTGGTGGAGAGGTGGTGACTTTAGTTTGGGACATATTGAATTTGAAGTGTTGACAATACATATAAATGGAAATATCTTATTTAGAAACCAAAGATTTACTTGTGCCTTCTTTGTGTAACTGTTCATTGGAAATTTTGAGTCTTAAGACTTGATCCTGGAAGGGTCCTTAAAGATCATCTAGTCCATCTCCCTTATTTTATAGCTGAAGTCCAGTCAAGCAATTTACTGAGATGACAAAGACAGTAAAGAGAAATGCTAGGATTTGGACCCAGGTCCTTTGACTACAGTTCTAATGTTCTTACCATCTTACTAGGCTATCTCTTTTGAAACTTGAACTTGAACAACACATATGTGCCATGGACACTGAAATTTTCTGGCATTACAAATGTTTGTATGTGTAGTCTCTTGTACCTATTTTGGTATAGTCTTAAGGAAAAAAAATGAAGCTAAAAAAAGAAAAAGTATTCATTGCCTCTAACCTTCAGATCAACAGCAGTTAATTTGATCAGATTTATCTAGTTGGCAAAATAAATTTAATCTAATTTAACAGAAATTTTAAAAATAATTTTATAGACAAGCTTTGGAATCAGTTACTTTTTTAATTAATCGGAGAAGGAGAACAGAGAAGGTGGGCAAACCATATTTTACAGTCTAGTCCCTCATCCAAAATTAAAAGTCAGCAACAATTGTCCCAAGTGAACCAAATTTTAGGAGGCAACTGCTATATCCAAGGTTCAAGCAACAGCCCCAAAGGCTGATATGCCTCAACTCTCAGTTTCTGATGATAACGCAGTGCTGACTGCTTCTAATTCTTGACTTCCAGGCTCAAGTCTCTCACCTGAACCTGTCTTGCAGTTGTAAGTTGTTCTAGTTATATCTAGTTATACATCATTGCTGCTGCTGCTGCAAACCACTGCTTCTGCACCTGTTGCAGAACCCAAATCTTTTTTTTTGCAAGGCAAATGGGGTTAAGTGGCTTGCCCAAGGCCACACAGCTAGGTAATTATTAAGTGTCTGAGGCCAGATTTGAACCCAGGTACTCCTGACTTCAGAGTTGGTGCTCTATCCACTGCATCACTTAGCCACTGCCCCCCCACCCAGAACCCAAATCTTAACTCTCCAGATGCAGGGGTAGAAATACATCCCACTGCTTTTGTTTGTTCTGTGCCAGAACTCTGAGCTCAAAATAGTCTCAGTTCCTCTCTGCTTAGGAACAGTGCTATCTGTCCAGGACTTCAACTCTCAGAAACCTTGACTGCTGGGAAATATATGTCTGAGAAAACCAACTCACAAATAGATAAAGCTGGTAAAGTGTTACTTGATTCAGTCTCCTAGGTGCTTTTGCAGAAATCATTGTATGCAGGATTTAGCCTATCCTTTGTTCTGTTTTTGGTTACCAAGTTTAAGGTGAGCAGAGAATATTTTAGACAGTGCTTTGCAATTTGACTCCATTATCTAAATAAAGGGTTTTAGGTATCTTCCTAAATGTAAGCATTTTTCAATTTTTTTTCTTTTTCCACACCCTCATTATCTTCATTCCCTTCCTCAACAATATTTACTAAGATAAAGCAAGAGTTAATGAGAAGACTTTATAGAAAATTTTCACCTTTCTCTCTCTCTCTCTCTCTCTCTCTCTCTCTCTCTCTCTCTCTCTCTCGACCTTTTTCATGCTTTTGGTTGGATAGACCTTCTTTGGCATGAAATTAATCATAAGTTTGGCTCTGCCAACTTTTTATTACTCTTCATTCACATGGGAATAAAATAAGCAAAAAAACCCTCTCAACATTATTTCATGGATTTGTTCTTAATTAAGAAGAGGAATAAAAAAGGACATTGAGAGATTCTTCCCAATAGTACAAGTCTCTGCTTGTTTAACAATGTCACGATTTCACTTCATGTAGAGCAAGTCTTTGCCAAAGAGGTGTGGCTCTGTGTGGTCTAAGGTGAATCATATATGAGTAATTAGCATGAATATAACACCCCATACTTGATTGGACTTCACTGAAGCAGTAGGAGGTGGATGAAACTATTCACATATTACCATCAGAAAAAAAAGTCCAAGGTGTCTCAAAATCAGAACTGGGAAATATGTGTAGGAGAGAGGAAGAAAATATATATTTATTAAGAGTTTACTATGTGCCCATAAAGTACAGGAGCAAGGGATGATTTTTGTCTATTTTTAATGCCCTTTTTTATTGATATCTTTTGTTTTGAACCATCTACATTTTCCCAATGTGAACCTTTCTCTTCCATCTCATAGCAAGCCATCTCTTAACAACAAAAAATTTTCAAAAAAAGGAAGAAAAGTACCACAATTCACCAATATATTGAAAAAGTCCAACATTTTACAAAGAGTGACCCAACCAGAATCTTCCACCTTTGGAAAGAAAGGGTGGCCCATATTGGTCATTATATGTGCTAAACATGGTTTTCATTATTTTGTTGTTATAGTTTTTCAATATATAGAGTACTGAAGTTAAGAAGGCCCAGGTTTGAATCCTGCTTCTGACAATAGCTAAGTTACTTAACTTTCCTTAGCCTTAGTTTCTTTGTTTGTAAAATAGCACTTATTTCCCAAGTTTGTTTTGAGGGGGAAAAATGAGATAATAATAGAAAGTGTTTTGCAACCTTAATATGCTATTTTTAAGTGTTATTTTTTGCATTTTATCAGTTCAGGCTTACTGATTGATCAATTAAGATCAATGAATGGAAGGGCTCTAAAATAAGACCATGCAGGTCACAAAGATCACAGAATTTAGCTTTCATCTAAATTTTACAGGTGAGGAAACTAAGTCTCAGAGTCATGAGATGATTTCCTTAAGGTCCCAGAGATGATAAGTAGCACAGTTAAGGATCTGTGACTTAAGGTTTGGAAAGTGTCTTCCTTCAGGCTTTTTCACAGCTCTGATATTCCCTGGGTTTTCAGAGCACACAGTCTTTTGGGATGAAAGTGATGGCCATATCTCCTGCTCCTGTTCCAGGGTATCATATAGATTAGTGAGTAGGGCAAAATGGTACAAATGTAGAACATTTATGAACACTAGACCTTTTTAAAAACTGATGTTTGAAGAGTATTTTGAATTTGGCAAAACACTTTATATACTTTCTCATCTGATTACAGTAATCTTAAAATGTTATCCCCGTATTTCAGATGAAGAAACAGTCTAAGAAAAGATGAATTGCCAATGGTCACTTTTCTATTAAGTTTCAGAGGTGGCATTTAAACCTAGGTCTTCCTCTAATTCTATCAGTTAAAAAATCACTTGAAATATTTTCATATAATTATATGATTGTGTTTACATTTTAAAATAGAATGCTTATTAACCTAATCAAGTTTCTTTTGATTAGAATTTTAGGATATCTAAACAAAGTATAAAGAAGAGACTACTTTCAGTTAAAATAAAGGAGATGATTTGGTCATGGGAGTTTCCTATTGCCTTTTGAATTGTGCTGCCCAGCAAAGACTGACAGCTTCCTCTCAGCATCACAGTCTCTGTGACTAATTCTAGCATGATTTGTTGTTGTCTTGGGTTAAACCATTTAGCCTTTCTGTAGTTGAGTTTTTCCTATTTTCGAATAAAAATGCCATTTGTATTGTCTCTGACAGATTGTGAAGATGAATGAGATCATATCTATAAAGTGCTTTGAGTTCTTTTAAAAGAAAGACAGTGATTGTGTCTGAGTATAATTCTGGCAACAGGATGCAAAAAGATGATGTAGCTTGCATGCCCTTCAGGGGAGGGACCTGAGAAAACAGGTCCTTGTGGCAATTTTCCAGGTATTTGGGGCCAACCTCCAGATTCTTGGGTCTCTCATGTTTATACAGAAAATTTGTTTTAACTTTCTGTACTCCTTGGCAGCTTAATGACTGGGATTTCTGTTTAAGTAAACAATGATCTGAAGATGTTCTTTAAGTGTCCCCAGTGATGGTCAAAAGATACCAAAGAAGGACAATCCACCATCTTTTCAAAGAATGACTATTTCTAGGTTCCTTCTGGATTTGAAGAAAAGTTGAAACAAATGGACTAACCTCACCCCTCATTTTATATCCTATAACCTTACTGTGCAATGTATACTTTAAATTCATAGTATTATCATGAGGATCAGATGAGATATTTATAAAGTACTTAGCATGGTACCTAGCCCACAGTAGACATTTAACAAATGCTTCTTTCTTCTTTCCTAATTCAATGACAGTATTTTCTAGTAATCGTGTGTGTGTGTGTGTGTGTGTGTGTGTGTGTGAGCTGTTGAGTTTTTTTAAAAATGAAATGTAGGCTCCTTTCAAAAAGAAAAAAACCTTCACAACATCTAGCACAGGGGCATAAATGTTTTATACTTACTTTCCACACAACTGAAGGTTAATTGCTGATTGACCATTCACTTGTTGATTGATTATCTTCATGATATGATGGAAGGAATACTGGATTAATTAAATATGGGTGCTAGTCTATTCTCTGCTACTGACTGTATGAATTTGGGATAGTTATTTGAGTTTGAGTCTCACTTTCTTTTTCTGTAAAATGATGGAATTAGATTAGATTACCTCAAAGTTCTTTCTAAATTCTAAGTGCTGAGATACAGGAGCTCACAATCTAATGAACGAAACAACAACCAAATACATACAAACAAGCTATTTACTAGATAAATAGGAAATAATGGACAGAGGAGAAACCCTAGATTTAAGTGAGGTTAAGAAATTTATCCCGTAGAATATAGGATTCTAGTTAGGACTTGAAGGAAGACAGGGAAGTCATAGTCCAGGATTAGGAGGAAAAGCATTTCAGGCTTTTGGGACAGCCAGAGAAAATATCCAGAGCTAAGAGTAGGTGGAAAGAAAAAGTGAGAGTTATTTGAGAATAGGGGAGACATGGGTATATTTATAGGCAGTAGGGGAAAGAGCCAGCAGAAAGAGAGATGTTAAAGGTAAGTCATAGAGCTGACAAAAGGGTACAATCTTTTTGAGGAGATAGGATCACTTGTGCAAAGAGAGGTTTGTTTTGATAAGGAATAAGGTTTTTGAATTCCTGGAGATAGGAGTGAAGGAAGAGATAGTGGCAAAAGTCATCTGAGTAATATGAGATGACAAAGGAGGAAGAAGACTCTCATGGCAAATGATCTCAATTTTTTCCATAAAATATGAGGCACAGTTCTCAACTGAGAGAGTTGGGGAGGAAAAGTATGACAGACTGGAGGAGGGATGAAAAAGTTTAGAAGAATCACTATGGAGAGTGGGATAATGAGTTGAGAAAGTAATTGTAAAAGGTTGCCTAACAAAGTGAGAACCCAGTTGAGGTTTTATAATATAATTTTGTAGTGGACCCCAATGAGAGCAGTTGTGTGGTTTTCTCTACCTTCATTTAGTAGCACATGTTTAAGAGTGAAGACAACAAATCATACAAATCATCTAAGACTTAGTCTTGTTAGGATACAATCAGCAATAGGATAAGGCCCTTGGGGATTCAGGAGAAAAGGACAATATAGAGTTGAATTGGTTCACCCAGAAGAGAGAATGGATAGTGCAGGGGAAATTGCCTGGGAGAGAACTGAGGGATTAAGGAATTGTAGGTTACAATATAGATAAAGAGGAGAGTTTGATAAAGGAAGGCAGAAAGGTTTAGAAAAATGAATAGATTATGATCAGATAAAGGGACTTCAAAATTCTTTTGAGGGAGAGTCAATGTGTATATTGACATTTCCCTAGTATGAAGACAGGAGTTGGATAGGAGAGAAAAATTGTGAACCAGGTACTGAATTCCAGGTACTGGACAAGGAAGGAGGATGACCTGAAGATCAGTAAATAACAGCTACCAGGATTTTGATTAGGTAGCTGATTTGAATTGCATGAACCTCAAAGGAGGAAGGGTTACAGAGTGATAGAAATAGGGTGGTGACCTAGAAGCAGCAATGAACAATAAAGAAGATGCCAATTTCATTTTTTTTACTAGCAAGCTGAGAGGTAAATGGTGCAGCCAAATGAATCAAGATGTAGACAGTAGTGCAAAGGGTGGAAAGTGAGGCTGTATCATGATGTTTACTAGAAGATGAAGGGGGTGAGAGAGGAAAAGATTTAGGATGAAGGGAAGTTGGTTGCTGATGGAGGCATTCAAGAGGGCATAGTGGAAGGAGAAGGTATTGTTTTGGGGGTCTGGAGCTGGGAGGGATGAGAATAAGGAATCAGGTGGTGGGAGGAGAATGAAGTTTGGATGACAACCTTTTGGGTCAAGAATCACTGGGCTATGTAGGGTATAATATATTGTAAGACTGTTCATCATTGAGAAGGCACCGTTCCTCTTTTCAGAAGAGGTGGGTGAGTCCGGGAACTATAAAATGGCGCCGACTGAGCTGAGGTTCTATTGTTGGTTGCAAATTTTACTTTTTCTGAACTCATTAAATAAGATAAAGGAAAGGTAAACAGGAAAATCATGTAGAATAACCACAATACTGATGATAATAACAACAAATTACTATTATATAGTACTTTAAAATCTGAAAAAGGCTTCTCCTCACAATAATCCTGCAAAATAGGTAGAGCAATATTATAATTATTCCTATTTAAAGATGAGGAAACTCAGGCTCATAGAGGTTAAGTGATTTGTCTGATTTCATACTACTAGAGTCAGAGCACATTTTATAGAAGTGTAAATGCTAATAATGACTTTAGTTATGACTAATTTTATAATACATCATTGATAATATGAATAACTCAATCAATAACTTAATTAAATTCTTACAGTATACCAGGCACTGTCCCATCCACTGGAGAAAAAAGATAATAATAGGAAAGTCCCTGCCTTCAAGGGACTTAGATTCTATTAGAGAAATAACACATATAAACAAATACAAAAAATCATAAAAGGTATCTGCAAAATGATTTCAGGGATGGGAGGGTACTAGAACCTTGGGAGTTGGGAATCAGTAAGGTGTGGGAGGTTGCAATTGTAAAGGTTCCCATTGCTTTTGTAATTGTATTTATCATACTAATGGTTTGTCATATTATGTTCATTTGCTTCCTATCTGTTATATAGTTTAAATGGAGCATAAGATTATTGCTAATGCTGAATATTTTTGCAGTACACTTAATCTTAATTCCTCTTTGAAGAACTGCAATTCACCATTGTAAAAGATTAATAGAGATATTAGCAGACACAAAAGAGCATGTTCTTAAAGAAAAAGTTACTCTTTTAATTTGAAATGTAATGAAAAAAAGTGTCAGGGGGTTCCCCAGGTCAGGATATGGCAGAAGAAAAATAATCTTAAATTTGTTCTTGTATGAGGGGGGAAAATCTCCTATTTAGACTTTCCCATTCTGTTATAATTCATTTTGTCTGAGGCAGAGCCAGCAGTATGGGAAAGTTTGGATTTACCCTCAGTTCTTATTCTCTGTCATTTATTTCTATGTCTGCCAGGTCAGTATAGAAAACAAGTTCTCAAAGAAACAGTAAATACTCAGATGGAAACTGAATTTGGTAAATTAATATTTTAATTTATTCATCACTAGTGCATTCTTGTCTGTGGGGATCCTGGCACTGTGTTTTCTCATCCCTTCTTTGTAAGTTCAGAAACATAAAAGACATTTTGGGATTCTGTATAAGAAAGATATTCAAAATGTATGTCAACTTTGATAGAAGAAGGAGCATTTGACTTGAAACTGTTAAGGAGCAAGAAAAATTGATAGATTAAACAAATACAATTTTTAAGTATTTAGATCACATACCATTCTTATTTTTAAGTCAAAACAGACTTTTTGTGTTATATTCAGAAGAAGATAGCACATGGAAGATTCTATTGTTTTGGGCAGGAAAATATATGATGCTGATATCTTTTGGAAGTAGTAACAACTCCCTAAGAGACAAAACAAGAATACATTTCAGTTTAGCTAAATAGATACAGGACAAGTATGAGGTGTTTTTTTAAAATTGTTTTAATAGTAAATATTAAGTCTAGTTTTTCTCTCTGCTTTGCCACTGGAAGAGGGGAGCAGGTACCACACATGTCTTTATTCTTTTACACACACACATACACACACACACACACACACACACAAAACACACACAGGCACTCTTGTATGATATTACCTAGAAAATGAACTGAGTTCTGAGCAGAACAGCAGAAGATTAGGGTGGGATTAACATGTTTTTCTGTATGGCTATTCTCCAAATCAGTATGCTATTTCTACCAGTGACCTGAAACTTTGCTAGCATGTGAGCATGTGTTCTTTTGGCCTTTTACAATTCTTCAAATCATTCTATACTTTCCTTTGCCCCTTCCCCCTGTCAAATTTAAAATTAAATGAACAAACCTTTAAGAGAAACAAAAGTTAACAGGAATAATGCAAAAAGAGGCAGCATACTAACTGAGGAAGTCACTTAGCTTCTTAGTGCCCCACACACTGAAATTTGAGACCACTTGCTCCACACTATCCTTTTGAATACATTTACATATGTGTACATAAAGGTTATCAGTTTTCTTTTCCAGAGAGGTAGACAGACTTCCCATTCTATATATAGAAGGGTATTTTGCCAAAATATTTTTGAATCTTGAAGAGTGTTTTGATAATGCTTTCTCAGATTTCATTCATTCCTTCATTCATTCAACAAGATGTGTATTGAGCAGCTTTAGGGATCAGAAAACAGTGTTGACCTTGGAGGGAAAATTACAAAGACTGAAAATCCATGTCCCTGCCTCAAAGAAGCTTGCTTTCTAGAAGGCGAATAAGATACAAATGCAAATTTCTAGAATACACAATATTACTTGATGGATACCTGATGGACTTATAGAACAGTATTGTGTGAAGTCCATGAGGGAAGGTTGTTAGCAACAGAAGGAGCCTAGAAAAATTTAATAACTTGAAATAAAAAAATAGAAGTAATCACAGGCTTATAAGTAATTTATATTCTATCTTAGCAATTATAATTTCAAATATAGTAAAACAACAGCTCACATGAAGAAAAAATTTCACACCTTTATTTTGGAATTATGTACAAAAATTACCACATCCCTCCTGTTGTGTGTCACACACATACTTAAATTGATAATCACTCCACAGTTGAACATGGTGATCTGTAATTAGAATATTAGTCATTGTTCAGTTGCATAAAAAAATATTTGATTTCTCAACTAAGGGCAAGTTTTGTAATAATGTTGTTGTCTTGCAAGTCAATATTTATATCTGACGGATGCTAGGTTGTAAAAGAAATCAAATTAAAGAAGAATAAATAAAGAATAAATAATTGTAGTTGTTATTAAATATTTGTTTTAAAATAATTCTTGAGAAACTTTATATTTTAATATAAAATATCAGAGAAGTAAAAGCAAAACCTGTTTCATCAACAATTAAGCATTAGAGCCTATATATAATATATAATAGTTATTATGTATTAAAATATTAATAATAATACATTATATATATGTATAACAAATGATCTTAATTGACAATTCCAATGGTCTCCCTTCACTCCAAATCAACTTCTTTTCAATCACTAGAGTGATTTTCCTAAAGCACAGATCTAACCCTATAACCTCCCCTACCCTGACTTAATAAACTCTGGTACCTCTCTATTGCCTTCAAGAAAAAAATGCAAAATCCTCTGCTTAATGTTCAAAACTTTTTATAACCTAATTCCCTCCTACATTTTCAGTCTTTTTATACTTTACTCCCTTCATATACTCTTTGATTTGATTTCCTTATCATTCTATAAACAAGACATTCCCTCTCTTGGCTATGGGCATTTTCACTGGCTATTTCCCCATATGTGGAAGGTCTTCCCTTCTCATCTCTGCCTACTGATTTCTTTTGTCTCAATAAAACCCTACCTTCTGTAGAAACCCCTCTTAATTCCCGTGTCTTCCCTTTGTTATTTTCCTTCATTTTTGCTTATTTATTGCATCCCCTATTAGATTGTGAACTCTTTGAGGGCAGGGATTGTATTTTGCCTCTTTTGTAATACCAACACAACACAGAGTTGGCACATATTGGATGCCCAATTAATAATTATTGATCGATTGGCTAAAATGCTCTTGAATATAGTAGAAACACTTTAAAAATCTTCATTTGGACCAAGATGAAGGAAGAAGTCATGTGAATACAATAGAACTGGAAGCATTCTGCACCTTTCTGTATACTTTTCTTCATGTTTTTCCATCTGTTTGCTTATCATCTATGACTGTTGTCTTAGTGTTTTCCTTCTTCCAAACCTCTTAGTTCCCTTTCACTTAAAAAAAAATCTCTTGCCTATCATATCTTTCCACCTCCTCTTATTCCTTACTCTCCTACCTCCCACTTTCTTTGCCTTCCCTTTATGGTTTATTCTTCTCATCCCCTTCTAAACACCCACCTTTCTGCCTCTGCACCATATGGTAACTACTATCAACTTTCTCAATGTATGTGTCATTGGAGTACAAGATAATGGACTGGTGAAAGTGGGTGGTGCAGGCTAAAACACCCTGATTTTAGTGAGTTTCTTCCCATGAAGTGTGAGAATACTGAAGGCAGAAGCTGTCATCTTCACCAGTGCAGTGTACTTGTTAATGTGTAACTATTTATTATGTTAATGTGTAACTATTAGCATTCCTTTTATCCCCAACCAAAATTGTGGGCAGTATAATTTGTAAAGGAATTAAATCAATCCTTAAAAAGATTTCTCATTCTTGGTAAACCTTAGTGTATGAGAAGAGCTTTATATTCTAACTAAATTAGCAGTTAGATACAATAAGTAAGAGAGATACAGGAAAGTAGAAAGAAGGTTAGGATCAGTCCAAATTTAGAAGTAATTTTGCTACTTAGAACTTGAAAAACTTGTTCAGAGTGAACTCGCTGACCCACTCAGGAACGCTGCTATATATTCTTTGCTGGAACACCAAGGACCAAAGTGACTCCAGCTAATTACTTTCTCTGAGTTAGTAAATCAAAGGCTAATTTCTCTTAAGTTTGCCTGAAACTCTAGCTTGTCTCTCAAAGTAATGGCACCTTCCTAGGAATTATGTGGTCCTTGATTCCCACCTAGAAATCATCAGAGACAAGAGACATAGATTGGAGTCTTCTTTTTCTTGTACTTTCACCTTTACTTTCTATATTATGCTCTCCAAACATTTTCTTGCCATAGATAGCATTCTATAGACTTAGGAATTGCCTTCTGAGTCAATATCTGAACCTCTAGTAAAACAAGATTAGGCATATATCTTCTCTCTTGAGCAAATCTCCTTTGTAATATATTTAGTTTGGGAAAAGTCCGATTTTTCAAAAGAAAAATTAGCTCAAAATAAGTATATGTATATATTTCTATATATTGTACATGTTTATATATATATATTTATTATATGATATATGTTTATATCTACATGAATAGGATTTGCCATAATTCTTCAAATGAGCCATGATTTCACAAACATGAGCACTCCTTCAGCAATTGTAAAATATAGCACTGCTGTGCCTTAGTAGATTATCTTTTTTTTTTTTGGTAGAGAGGCAAATTGGGATTGTGATTTGATCTGGGTCAGACACCTAATAAGTGTCTGAGACCAAACTTGAACTCATAACTTCAGGACTGGTGTTCTATCCACTGAGCTACTTCCCCAGTGGCTTATTTTAGTGAATTTCTAAGGGCTCCAAAATTCATCATGTAATGAGTAACCAATCCAGTAAAATGAACTTTTCTGAATTTAGCCAGGCTGATGCTCTGATGAAATATAGCCTATTGTTTAGTCTATCTTCAGAGCTTCCCTGACTTGTTAGGACCTGCCAGAACTTGCAGTCTTCCAGTTTACCCTTTGAGAGTCCAGGGCCACCCTCCATACTATTGAGGTATGAACATGTCCATCCTTAGCTCAAGAAACTTCAATGGCTCCCTATTGTCTCTGGTATAAAATAAACTCTTCTCTGTTTTTCCTCTAAGCTCTTTCACAATTTGATACCTTTCTGTCTTTTCAGGCTGATGGCACATTAGATCCCCTCATATTCTATGTTCCAGGCCAATTGACCTATTCGACATACAGTACTTGCCAGTCTATCTTCTACTTCCATCCTTTCTCACAGGCTCTCTCTCATGCTTGGAATATCTTTCAAGGAAGTAAATCCTTGGAGGAATCAAAAAATGATTTCAAGAAGAAGCAGTAAAAAAATTAAAAACAAAAACAAACCCAAAAAATTAATGTTTGATCTGGGTCTTGAAAGATGGGTAGACTTCCAATAACTATACTAAAGGATACTTTCATTTCAGTCATTGAAGCAAAGACACAGTCAGTGAGGTAGGGATCACATCTGATGGTGAGTATTTCTTCTTATTTAGGTAGAAAACTCTTGTGTGAGACTGTTAGATAAGGGTAGATTGGTTCAAGATTGTGGAGGGCCTTACATGCTAGAATAAGAAATTTGGAGTTAATTTGGTGGGGATCATTGAAGGGTTTGGAGCAGCTCGGTTTTAAGAAGTATATAAGGAAAATTAATCTGGCAGGGAAGGATGAGTGAAAAGGGAAGGGAATTACCAAATTAGGAGGCTCCTATAATAGTTTAAATGAGAACCTGAGATGGATGAAAACAAGGAAAATAGTAAGAGAAAGATCCAAGAGCTATTGCAGAGATAGACTTGAAAACTGATAGGATGTGGGAAATAAGGGAAAGGGAGGAGACAAAGATAATATCTAGGTTTTGAGTCTAGGTGACCAGGTGAATAGAGAAAGGCAATCAGGAGGAAAATTTAAAAAAAGTTTTCTGGGGGAAACATTGTTTAATTTTGAACATAATGAAATTGAATTTCTAGAAAGCAAGCCAGATAGACATGCCCATTAGTGAATTAGACCTACAGTTCTGGAATTCAAGACAGAGAATCAATCTTACAGATATACATCTGCACAACATCTCCTTAGAGGGAATAGCTGAGTCTGTATGAGTGTAGGAAGTTACTATGGGAAGAACACAGAAAGAAGAGAAAAAGACTGAGGATGAACCTTGGTAAATGCCCATATTGAGGAAGTGAAAAGAGGAAGAGAAATCAGCATGCAAGGCAATGGGGTTAAGTGGTTTGCCCAAGGCCACACAGCTAGGTAATTATTAAGTGTCTGAGGTCAGATTTGAACTCAGGTACTCCTGACTCCAGGACTCGTGTTCTTTCCACTGTGCCACCTAGCCACCCCTGAGAAGGAGCAAATTAAAGGGGAGTAGCAGAATTAGGGGAGTTGTACCCATAAAATATATTTATAATATAAAATGATTTTTTACTGAATACATAAATGTTATTTTGAAGCTGCTTAAGAGTTCAAATATGAGACTCATCAAAACACATGAATATTACTCATTGAGGGACTAAATAAATTTAACAGCATTTATATAATTTAGGAAATTAATTAAATTTATTCTGCATTCACAATGGGTATTTTTATAGTATAATATTCCTTCCTTACTGTTATCTTTGCCATAATATGGAAAGACCTATCCAATGTTATAAGTTCACTTCCCCAAAAACTTTGTTTTTCCAAATCACAGAATTAAACTAATTTTTTTTTCTTGAACAAGGATTATATAAAGTACTCAAAAGCTATTGAGATGACCTTTCCAGCCTGACTAGACCTATAAAGGAGGGAATAAATTGTATCAGAGCTAGAGAAGTCAATGTAAGTTGGTTGAAATTTAATTAGTTTATTATAGTATTGATTATTCATGGAAACAAGAATCACTTGGCTGTCTTTAGAAGGAAGAAAAGGAATAAACAAGAACCTGGTAGCCAAATACCAAAAGTATGGCAGATGATGGCAGCACATATAGGGAATTTCTATGTCTTACTTTGTCTCATGTTTTGTTTTGTTTTTTTTTAAGGCAGAGCAACCTGTAAGAGTTGATTTCCTTTTCCTTTAAAGGAAAAGAGAGAAAACAGTAATTTCTTGGTGTGACTAATTGCTGATATTTGTATAACACTTTCAGGTTTGCAAACTGCTTTGTAAATATTGTCTCACAAGATGGGTGATATTATCATCTTTGGAAAAGAAAGTTCTTGTCACCAAAGTCTCCTTGGCATTATGTTCATCAGAAATAGCTATGATTTCTATCAATGAAAGTGGTTATATGCTTTGCTGTTATACTCTAAGGACTGTGGAGCCTTTCATTTTGACTTGCAGTTAAAAACTTCTGTATATTTAGTCTCCCCATTAGAATGAGAGTTTCTTGAGAGCAGAGACACTTGCTTTTCTATTTGTATCCCAATGCTTTGTAAGCAATAAACACTTAATAAATACTGGTTCATTTATGTCATTCTCCTGTTCTATAAGCTCTAGGGTCTTCTTATTACCCCCTAGAATCAAATTCAAAAATCCTTTGCTTGGTATTGAAAACCCTTCACCTTGTGGCTGCAATCAACCTTTCCAGGCCTATTATACATCACTCTCCTTTCTGCACTTTACAATCCAGTTAAACTGCTTTTCTTACGTCATCTCCCAACCTTTTGTTCAAGTTTTCCTTTACATCCCTTTCTCTGCTTAGAATACTTAGTTTCCTTCAAAGATCAGCTCAAGGTTTGTCTTGTTCCCACCAACTGATAATGTCTTCCCTAAGAAATCATCTTGTTTTTATTTTGTATATTCTATACACATTATATATTGTAATTATATAAAAATTAAACTTTTTTGCAATTCTGAATTTGACTAACATCAACAAATATTTATTTTTCATATACAGAACAAGAGGATTGCATTTGGACTTGCAAATCTATTATGTATAGCTTGGCTTTTTAAAAATTATATATCCAATTCAATATTCCAGTGGAATATTTTCATCTCTTCTGTTTTTTTAAAGTTTTTTGTTAAAGCATTTTAAAAAGTATTTCATTGATGGTCTTTTTTTATCCCTTTTTATGACATCACTATCTCTAGTTCCTCTTTCTTCACCACCCCCACAGTGATTCTTCTCTTCCATCCTAATAACCTTCTCTTTTGTAACAAATTACCATAGTCATGCAGTACAAATCCACATGGTAATATCTGAAATTTATGCTTCATTCTGCACCTCTCATTCAAGAGATAAGAAACTTGTTTCACCATGATTCCTCTGGAATCAGTCATGGCATGGGTCAGAGTTCATGAGTCATTCAAAGTTATTTTTCTTACAAATGTGCTCATAGTATAAGTTGTTTTGATTCTGTTCACTTTACGCTGTCAGTTCCATAAATATTCCTAGATTTCTCAGAATTTTTCCTTTTTGTCATTTCTGATTTTGTAATTTCATTCCTGTAACATAATTTGTTCTGCTGTTCTCTGATAGGCACTCCCTTTAGTTTCTAGTTTTTTTGCCACTAGAAAAAATGTTTCCATGAACATTTTTATACATATTAATCCTTTTTTCTTTGTCTCTTTGGTAATATCTCCAGAAATAAAAGGGTATATACAGTTTATTGCTTTGGGAACATTGTTCCAAATTGCTGTTTAAAATGCTTTAATTGGGGGTTAGCTAAGTGGCACAGTGCATAGAGCACCGGCCCTGGAGTCAGGAGGACCTGAGTTCAAATTTGAACTCAGACACTTAATAATTGCCTAGCTGTGTGACCTTGGTCAAGTCACTTAACCCCATTGCCTTAAATAAATAAATTTTTTTTAAAAAGAATGCTTTAAGCAAATAACAATTCTACCAAGAGTGCACTAGTGTTTTTGTCTTCCCTCATCTCTCCTATAATTGTCATTTTCTTTTTTGTATATCTTTGCTAAGTTTGATGAGTGTGAGGTAGAATCTCAGAGTTATTTTAATTTTTTTCTCTTATTAATGAATTGGATTTTTATATGGTTATTGATAACCTAATTTTCTCCTTTGAAAAAACCTGCCTGTTTATATTGTTTAACTATTTATTTATTGGGGAGTGGCCTTTATTATGCTTCTACTCTGTATCCTCTCCTCTTTTTAAATATACTGAGTTGCTGGTTCTGATACTTTCTTTTTTTCCTCCCTTTAAATTCTCCTGCTTTATAGCTCACCCTCTAGAGATCAATTAGTTTTATTTGTGCCTATTCCCTCCCTGACTCTGCCTTCTTTCTTAAATCTCTATCCCCCTTTCTCCTCTCTTCTTACATTCTCTCTATTGATTTGACATTAGGAAAGTCTCAAATTCAAGTCATGCCTCAGACACTCACTAGTCATGTGAATCTGGCAAGTAATTTGATCCCTCTAAGCCCCAGTTTCCTCATCTGAAAAATGAGGTTATTAATAGTACTTATTTTCCAGGGTTATTGCAAGGACAAATGGAATTATATATGGAAAGAGATTCATATATCCTAGAGTACATGCAGGGTATCTCAACTACTAAAGTTTGCACTACTAAAGATTAAATACAACACATTCAATTCAGTAAATGGTCAAAAATCTACACATTTGTGCATGTCAATGGAAGAACAAATGAAGTTTTAAGCTGGACTAAGATTGTTGGTACACTTTGTATAAAAACTAGCTATTATTATAATAATTAGTAGCTGTATGATCCTAGGCAAAATTATTTAACATCTCTTGGTTTTAGTTTTGCATCTATAAAATGATGAAATTGGACTGAATGATTTTAAGGTCTCTCCTAGTTCTAAATCCTTGATCCCATGATTCTTAAGACATTAATATTTTAAAGAGACAATTTTTTAAATCCTTATTATAATGTAACCACTCAAATGTAAAATCATCCAAACCTTTCCAGTTCTCCAAAATATTTCCTTTGTAGGTTTTTGAACTCCTGTGTTTACATTTATTAGTGTCTCCTGAACTCCTATCTTTTCATCACAGATACTTAACTAAGTCCTCTATTTCATTCAAGGTCTATTTCTTTTTTCCCTGTAGGATTATAATATCTTGTCTTATAGGATGAATTATTCCTGGTTTAATCCTTTATCTCTGACTTTTTGGAAAATATATTCCATTATTTTCTTTCCTTCACTTAGTTGCTGCTAGGTCTTGTGTGATCCTGCCCTTGATTTCTTGGTGCTCAAATTCTTTTTTTCTGACTTCTATGGTATTTTTTTTTTTGCCTTTGGCTTAGAAATTCTGAATTTTATGTCTGATATTCTGGAGAATTTTATTTTGGTGTTTCTTTCAAGAAGTGATTGGTGGGTTTTTTATATGTTCATCTTCCCTCTATTTCTAGCAAGTTCAAGTTTTCTTTTATGATTTCTTTTTTTTAAGGTTTTTGCAAGGCAATGGGGGTTTAAGTGGCTTGCCCAAGGCCACACAGCTAGGTAATTATTAAGTGTCTGAGGCTGGATTTGAACTCAGGTACTCCTGACTCCAGGGCTGGTCTCTATTCACTGTGCCACCTAGCTGCCCCTATGATTTCTTAAAATTTGGTATTCAGACTTTGGGATGGGGCAGGGAATGGTTTACTGGGATAAGTGTCAGATAATTCTTAAATTATTTTTCTTTGACTTAATTTCTAGATTACTTTTTTTGATAGTAGATACCCTATATTTTCTTCTATCTTTTGAGTTATAATTTTATTGTTTTTTTTTATTGTTTCATGAAGTCATTGAGTTCTGTTTGCTTTATTCTAATTTCTACAGAATCCATTTCTTTGGAAAAATTTCCCATCTTCTGTTTAAAACTATTTGTTCTCCTTCTAATTCTTTCCTCCAGAGCTTTAATTTCACATACACACACACACACACACACACACACACACACACACACAATTCCATTTAAAAATTTTCTTGCTTAATTTGCTCTAAGTACTCATGTTCCTTGTAACCTAACCATTCTTTTTTTTTCTGAAGCATTGCTTGTAATTGTGCAATTATTCCTTTCCTCTGAGTTTACTTCTTGTTTTCTTCTTGACACATAATATTTCCTTATAGTATTTGATGTTTCTTCTATTTATTTATATCTCCAATTTAATTTTCTTTTCTTTTTTTTTTTAAAGTCAGAACCAGACTCCACCCCATCCTGACCTTGATCTCCTGGATTCTTGACACTAACTTTCTTGTCCCTCAATGTGTTTGAACTCATAATATTGGCAGATTTCAGTGTCCTGGTCAGAACTGTACAGTTGGTTGTCCTCAATCAAAATACTGCTAAATGTTTCTAAATGTTTCTATCTTCTTATACCACCTCAGGGCCTTTCTGATGCAGTGTTGTTGCAGCCTTCCATTCCCAGTGGTAAATCTCCACTCTGAATACGGATGATGTTTCTGTGCTTTCACCTAATCTTGAGCTGGCTTCCTTATGACTTCTGGCTATCATTTTTTGTAATTCTGGGCTGGATGAAGACACTTATGATGTTTCCCTCAGTTTCCCTCAGTTGATTACTTTTTGATCAATGATGAAGTATATAGGAGAGTTGGGATCCACTATGATCTTTCATGTTTCCATTTAAACTGAAAATTATACATATATTCATTTTATTTTTATATGTATATGCATGTGTGTATATAACCTCTCCTGATAAATTTTTGGGTTTTTTTTGAGGACAAGAGCTATTTTGTGTTATCTTTGAATCCCTAAGTGGGTATTTAATAAATGCCTTTTGACTAATCCATTACACTTTCCTAGTTTATAAGAAAATAACTAATGTAACTAAATTTAAGAATTAGAGAGAATATCCCAGTACAAAAAGAAAAACAACCCAGTAATTTAAGGATTGGAGAGAATATCCCAATACAAAAAGAAAAAAGTCAAGGATATCCCATCTATTCTGCTTACAAAATTATAATATCACTGCATGTTCTTTAGAACAATCTTATTTAGTCACAAAATAATTCTGGCAATGTGAGGAAGTCCCTACATTCAGTCAATGAAACTTGACAACTACTTTGCAACTTAAAGTCTTATATGCCAGAGGCCTATGAGTGATTTTTTCATGGTCAGTATGATTGGCACTGAATACAGGTCTTTTTGCCTTTAAGGTCAGTCCCCTCTCCACTATGCCATGCTGTCTCCCAAGAAATAACATGTGATAAATAAAAAATAATGATATATAACAACTGTAAATGCATTACAGGTCTCTGTTGTGGGCCCTCTTCTTTTCTTCCTCTATGTTTCATCTGTGATCTCACCAGCACCCTTGGATTCCATTATTATCTCTATAGCTTCACATTTCTACCTGTCTACTAGAGATCTCAAACTGGAAGTCCTATAGTTATCTTAAACTTAACATACCCCCCAAACCCTCCTCTTTTCCTAATATCTCTTCTCTCCCCTCTCACCCTCTCTTATCTTTGCAACATTTCTAGAATATGTCCCCTTCATTCCTCTGTCATTGCCACTACCTTGATGCAGGTTTTCATCACCTCACACTGCAAATGGTCCATGTGAACATTTGGGGGTGGATTTTCTAAATTTGCTCCTCTCACATTCCCTTTGAGCTACTTCTATTTTGCTTTGGTCACAGTTCCTTCTCTGATGTGGGCAGTCCTGTGCCAATGTCTCCCAAGCTGTATTTCAGTTCCAAAGTTCTTAAGAGAGACCTTGAGAGAGTCCTTGTATCACTTTTCTGACCACCATATGAATGTTTTCCCGGTATGAGTTTTTCCATAAAATAGTCTTTTTAGCAAGTTTATGTTTGACATTTGAAAAACTAGCACATTGGAATTGCACTCTTTACAATAGAGTTTGAATGCTTTGCAGTTTAGTTCAAGAAAAAGACCTCGATGTCTGGTATCTTAAACTATTAGGTGATCTTCATAATCTTCCTAAATCAATTCAAATAGAAATGATTCAGTTTCCTTGCATAGTGCTGGTAGACTATCTAAATTTCACAGGAATATTACAATAAAGTCAGAAAAATCTCTGTGTCTTTAGTTTGGTAAGAAGTCTATCTCCTTTTCTCTCTGACACTTTCCTTTGGAGACTCCCAAACACTGATCTAACTCTACCAATATGTGTGTCAACCTTATTATCAGTGTGTACCTACCTGGAAAGTATACTGCTAAGATAAGTGAACTTATTCAAAACCTCTCCGTTTGCTATAACTGATGGTTCCACAAATGGATGATGTGGTGCTGGTTAATGTAGCACCTGTTTTCTTGGCATTAATTACCTGACCAAAATTAGCACAAGCAGCAAAGAATTGATTCTTACTTTGTGGCATCTCTGCTTCAGAGGCTGCATTAAAGGTATAATCATATGCAAAGTCACCAAAACTCCCTTCAAGTTGAAGAATTTACCATCAGTGCCATAGCTGATCTTAAGTCTCTCTTTGTTCTCTTTGAAAACATTTGATTACATGTCTGAAGACATCATCCTGAAAATCATGGGGGCCAGCATACAGCTTTGTTTCACTTCATTGGTGACTGGGAAAGCATGAGAGCATCAGCCTTTATCCAGAACCCAGGAAACATGTCATCTTGAAATTGATATTCAATACTGATGAACTTCTCTAGGCAACCAAATTTTGACTTAATGTTCCATAACCCTTGTGACAGACCATATCAAAGGCCTTGCTCAGATATATAAATATGTACAGACCTCTCTCCTGCTCCTGGCATTTCTCCTGGAGTTGTTGGGCAACAAACACCCACACTGGCTCTCAGGTAGATAATCCTATTTTAGATGAAGGATAAACCAATTAAGGAGGATTCAGGCAAGAATATTGCCAACAATGATAGAGAGAGAGAGAGGCCCCCCTATGATTGTTGTAGAACAATATAGAGATGGACAATGGAGGTATCCTTGAACTTCATGGGGATAACTTCTTCTTGCCATGTAATCTGGAAAATTTCAGTCAACTTTTGTTTGAGCAATGGACACCCCAGCTTGTAAATCTCAGCTGGAATAGAATCAGCACCAGGTACTTTGCCAATTGAAAGGAACCTAATGTCATTCAAAGCCTCTTCTTCAGTTGGAACTTCACCTAAGGATTGATTGACTTCAATTTGAGGTCAATAGTCAATATCTCCTTCATTGAATGATGATGTTCTATTAAGAACACTATGAAAGTGTTCAACCCATCTCACCAACCCACCTCACTCATGTCCTTATCCCTAATCAATGTAACACCATCAGCAATGTACCATAGGTCTTTGATCTATACATAACCTTCAGGACATCATTAAAGCACTTTGAATGGTTAGTATCAGATAAAACTGAATTTTAACTGCCTTTTTACTGAGCCAAAAATTGTGAATTTCTCTGAGCTTCACTTGTACTTAATTTCTGATGGAATTAAATGCTGCCTTCTTATAGATGGTATACCCTGTCGAGTTCTTGTTTTTCATTTAGAAGCTTCTGAATTTTCCCATAATATTCATCAAACCAGTTTTAATGTTTGCAAGTGTTCTGACCCAGATGCAGTGCTGTACATCATCTCTGAAAACTACCCATTTTTTGTTACATTGTTGCCAGTTAAGTATTGACTCAACTTTTCCTTCAAGTTAGCAAAAAATTGTTCCAGCTCAGAGCAGCACTCTAATGCTATTAATTCTTCTGGTAGTTATTTTGCTTTGGGGCCATTACTTTTGTTGAATAAATCTGTGATGAGTCCAGCAGTCTACCCCACACATTGCCTTAGTCACTCTTCGCATCCTGTCTGTCTCTTCTCCTTAGAAATCACAGTCTATAAAATGACAGTGTTTGTTGTGAGGGTACATCCATAAATTTTTATTGCATTTAGGTAAATGGAAGACATTATTGATGATGAGAAGGCCATGAGATGCACAAGTCTTCAATATTAATTGACCATTGCTATTGCTATTTCTAACTCCATTCCTCCCAATTACCCCTGCTATGTCTGGAGTTCTGAGCCTAGTCTAGCATTAAAGTAACCTAGAATTATAAACTTTTCTTCATTTGGCACATATGCTTTTCTTATAGTATAATATTTTAGTCAGATTTTCATACTCTTTTATTGAAAAGCATATAGTTATATAAACTTACAAATTTATCTATAGTCATAGATAAAACAGGTGTGCATCCATATGAAACACAAACTTTGATATGAAAATATATGAAAATTTTTTTGCTTTATTGGTTTTAGCAAGGTTGTGATACACACACACACATAGATGTGTATATATAATATATACCTCTCTCTCCCTCTCTCTCTCTCTCTCTCTCTCTCTCTCTATATATATATATATATATGCATATATATGCATATATATATATATATATATACACACACACACATAAAAAGAGAGCAAGAGAGAAGAAGAAGAATCAGAAGAAGGTAAAAAAAGTCACTATATTCCTTATAAAAAGTGAAAATGTTTATATGGCTTATAAGAGTTTCACTGCAGAACATTTTTATAACTCATTCTTCTAATTTTGGGATAGGGGTACAAATCTAGAGAACTTATAATCATTTAGAATTGCGCAGAACTCTGAATAAGTTAAGTGACTTACCCATAGTCACACATCTAGTATGTGTCATGAGCAAAATTTGACAACTTTTTTTTAGTTTTTATAAGGGAATGAGGTTAAGTGGCTTGCCCAAGGCCCCACAGCTAGGCAATTATTAAGTGTCTGAAGTCGGATTTGAACTCAGGTACTCCTGACTCCAGGGCCAGTGTTCTATCCACTGCGCCACCTAGCCACCCCTGACCACAACTTTTTGATTCTAAAACTTACTCTTTATCTACCATATTATATTGTCTCTTTCTAGATCTTCCTCAGGTACTTATTAGCTCTATGACCCTAAGCAAGTCACTAAACTTCTCTGCCTCATTTTTCTCATCTGTAAAATGAGTATATTCAATTTGCTGACTATTAATGTCCCTTCAAACTCTAAATCTATGATTTTATAAAGTAGGGGAATGTTCTGTATTCACCATCTGACTTGACATATGGAAGGATTGGGGGGGGGGGGAAGAAAATGACAAAATTACCAAACTGGAAATTTGTCTGAAGGTCTTCCTATGCCTGAAGTTTTCTCATGAGAGATAAAACAGAAGCACCAATATATCAGAAATTCCCAAATCTTCCTGAACAAGTGCCAAATGCCAGATTGAATCTTAGGCAAATGTTTAGCTTTTAGGTTGTATATTTTTGTTTTTATTTGAGCAGCTTTGGTAATTCCATATCCCATAAGCTGTACCAGTCATCTTTAAACAAATGCCAGAAAATAATACTTACTTGAAAGCTAATTTGATGATCAGAGAGAAACACTAACATAAATCTATGGAAATATTAGCTAGAAAACTGTATATGGTCTTTGTTCACAGGTCCAAAAAAAAGAAGAATATTTCTTTAAGTTCACTCTCAAAGAGAGAGAGAGAGAGAGAGAGAGAGAGAGAGAGAGAGAGAGAGAGAGGGAGGAGACAGAGAGAGGGAGGAGACAGAGAGACAGAAGTGGAGAAGAGAGAGAGAGAGAAAAGAATTTAAAGAATATTTCTTTAAGTTTAATCTCATAGAAGAATTATGAGGGAAATAGAGATGGAGAGTCAAAGACAGAGACAGAGAACAGAAACAGATTCAGAGACAGAGAGACACAGAGAGAGAGAGAGACAGAGGCAGAGGAGAAAGGGAAAAGCATTTGAAGAATATATTTTTTTAAGTTTAATCTCATAAAAGAATTATGAAGGAGATAGAGGCAGAGAAAGAGAGAGGCAGGGCATCTGAAGAATAATGTATGATTTTGTTCGAAGTATCATTTTTGGTTTAGTCCGTTCAGTATGACTGACTTTTCAAAGTTTGTTTTCATGACCATATCTTTACTGAAACTTCTGACTAACAGGTATCCAGTTATTCTACCTGGAGATGAAACTAGTGGAGAAAATTAATTAAATATTCTTTTACCTCTACTTTCATCTTTTTTAAAGGAAATATCAGAAAACTTGGCTGCTATGTTGAACCTTTCTTAGGGATGATCTATAAGATAGTTCCAATTTAACTGATAAGCAACAAATGGTAAAATATAAACCTGCTTCTGTATGTCACATTCTCAACTACCCTTTGCTGTTTGATTCATACTTGGGCAGAGAGACTACAGATACCAAGAATGTATGTGCCCAGCAACTGTTGAATTAAACAAATGCTTCCCTCATATGCTCTTGCACAGGTGTTGGGGGGAGGGGAGCATCTTTACTACCCAGTAATCTCATTCTGTTATACTAGGCTGGGAAAGATGGAGTTAATGTAGCCAGGATATCAGGTCATGTTGTGTAGATACCATGAAAGTGTTTGTTTTATATCTTATTGGGGAAGGGTATACCCTGCCCTTTTTTAGCATAGTCAGGTTCAAGCAATATGGCATCCTCTCAGGAGCCATACATGTCAAATACCGCTGCTTCCACCACCACCTCCTTCAGACCCTAATGGAGACAAGACCAAGTTCCTGAGTCCAAGAGTTCTAGGAATAAATAGCAGGGCCTGGTAGACTACAGATCCTGTTCCAGTCTGCTAGGAAGCCATCAATGAGTGGAGCAATCACTGTGGAGAAGGCACCTAACTTTCTCACCACCACCACACCACCAACTGCTAACCAGTTGGCATTGACTGATAAGGAAGACCAAAAGCCAAGGGAGTGGCAGCAGACCTTCCCTCCTCCCTCTTTTCATTCAGATTTCAGTTCAGCCCCCACAACCATCATCCCAAAGAGCAATAACTACAAAAAATTCTTATAGCTCATTTTCCTTATTTTAGGATAGAGATGGATGTCTCAACAAGTCAATGTCTCTTGAAACTGAGTGATTAAATGATTTGATCATAGTTACACAGTTAGTATGTATGAAGTAACTGAAGATTCAGAAGAGAATACTCTCACCAACAAAGTCCTTGGCACTGTCATATAGTTCAATATCAGAAACAAATATAATTTTATCAATGAAAATGACATTGAAGAAAAGGCAATACCATTTGCTTTCAGTCATGGGATCTTTCAATCTGACTTGGAACTAAAACATCCTATAGATATTATCTCATTTATTAGAATGTGAGCTTTTTGAGAGTAAACTATTTTGATTTTCTATATTTCCCCTAAGCTTGGCTCATACCAAACTGTGAACCCTAAAAAAAAATCACCTTAAACATAGAGTTAAAATACATAACCAAAAAATGGATTAAACAAGAAGTTTTATTCTCTGGGATTTACCAGAGACCATCTCTGGTAATGGAGACTATCTAAAGGTGATCACCTGTAAAACTGAGGGAGATCAGAAAACCTATACAGCAATGAGGGAAGAAGAACAGAATATATATAACAAGAGTAGATAGAACCTTAAAATTCCCTGGAGACCATTCTTTATTTGATATCAAAGAGAACCATCCTTTTTAATGCTATCTTTCCTGAGGGAGGTATCATTTTATCAGCTTATGTACCAGGAGGGCAAGGTAAGTAATTAGGACATTATTTTCCACAAGTTAGTGGTTAGAGCACTGGTCCTTGGAGTCAGGACTCCAAGGACTCCAATGTGTGACCCTGGGCAAGTACAGTCATCCTGATTCATATCTGGCCATTGGACCCATATGGCTCTGGAGGAGAAAGTGAGGCTGGTGACTTAGCACAGCACAGCCCCCCCCCATCCAGTTCACATGCTTGTCACCTCTCTGATGTCACTGTTCTCTTTGAGAACAAATATTATATTCAAATTATAAAGGAGGCAATTCTTTTCTGGATTAAGGAGAGCACAAGTCTTCCTTTCAAAGTCTAAGGAGGATACATTCCATTCCTTACAATGACTAAGAAAAAAATCGACCTTTGACTAGGAATAGTTGTAAAAATTTATAATGATTATTATATTTTGACAGCACTTAGATTCATTCATTCATTTATTCATTACTTGGCAGAGAGAAGGAGTGAAACAATCTTCAAGTCAGAAATTTTTCTTCATAACTTTGTATCAATTCAGTTAAACATTAAACACCCACTTTGCTCTCTACCTGTTTTGTGAGAGCTAGCCAAACCTCCCAAACCAGCACTACTTTTTATTTTGAAGGATTGCCTGTCCTGGCAACTGGCACAGCAGAGTAGCACAAGAGTTGAGATTCTAAGCAGAAATAAACAATCAAACTTAATTTTGCTTTAATGTTTGGCATCAAATGTTCAGGTAAATAATACTATAAGTTTAAGTGCACAAAATGAACTTGTCTGTATTTTGTTGGTGTCTTCTTTTTAGAAGTTACTAGTTCTACTAAGAAGTACCACTCTTGACAAAAAATATGTTCACTCCATGACAGAGTATTCTTTAGCTTTAGGTGTGCCCTCACACTCTCCTCTGCACATAGCACAAAATCAAGCTTTAAAAGAAGATGAAAGGACCATGAATGCACAACTAATAATGTCATGGATTCATTATTTTCATTTACTTCTGAGTCAGAAGCAAGGGTGTGGCTAGCATATGAATAGGCACTAGGAAGTCATTTGAAGTGGAATGGTGACCTATTGTAGTTGTATCACCTAAAGTTGAACAGAGGGTCTCCTTTCATCCTACTTATAAGGGCACTCAACTGACACAGATTAAGCATTGGGCCTTGGGAAAATTTTACAGTCCTACTTTGTTGGGTTTTTTTTAATAAAATTGATTTTTATCTTCTATTACACTAAATGGATTTTTAAAATAGAGTCTCCCTAGGGTGGCTAGGTGGCACAGTAGGTAAAGCACCAGCCCTGGAGTCAGGAGTACCTGAGTTCAAATCCAGACTCAGACACTCAGACCAAACAGGTCACTTAGACCTGTTAGCCTCAGTTTCCTCATCTATAAAATGAATTGGAGAAGGAAATGGCAAATCTTTTCAGTATTCTTTGCCAAGAAAACCCCAAAAGGGGGTCTAAGAGTCAGACAACTGAAATGACTGACTAATACAACAATATGTAGGAAAAAACCAAAAAATTTAAAAGAAAACAACTTCTTTTTCAAGTATTAGATATGTTTGGTCATATGCAGAATGAGAGTATGTGGAAGTCTTAGAGAAGCAAATTTAGGCTTGATATAATACAGAAAAAATCTTAATAATTCACAGCTACTCAAAAGTGAATAGATGGTCTCAAAAGGTAATAAGTTTCTCACTCAATTTCTTAAAGAAATTGATTGAGAGTGATCACCTTTCAGGTATGTTGGAAAAAGGAACCTTTTTTCAGGTATGATTTAGTTTTCATCCTTGGAAGTCCCTTGAATTTTGAAATTCTTCTACCCTGGAAATATACAAGAATATGTAGGACCTTGGATCAACTGTATTGAGTTAGTGAGTATGGAGAGAAACTAATGGTCACTGGCCATCATAGAAGACAGAATAATCAGTAATTTTTAAATTGTTTACTTAATTTTTCAAATGTTAGAAATTCCAACCCTGTGAAAATATGATTTTACTATCTCACTACTAAGTTAGAAAATAATCTAATACATTTTTTTGACTTTTATCAGGACAGTCAGAGCACTGGAAGCAATGTCATTGTTCTCCTCCTCCTCCTCTTCTACCTCTTTTTCTTTTTCTCCTTCTCCTCCTTGATCTTCAGTTTCATTAATGTGGGTATTTCCTTCACCAAGACAAATTGCAACTACATCCATGCCTCAAAAAGGTGTCTAGCCTTTTGGCAATGAGCTTTATTACCAGGAGAGTATTCCTTTTAATTTAGAATAGCCCTGAGGCTGGATTCTTACAAACAAAATGTGAGTAATAGTAAACACATTTATAGATTTTGAGTGACAAAATTTTTAGTATAGGAACATGATTTCAGTAACTATAGTGAAGTCTCACTAGAATATAATCTGCTACAGAAACGAACTCAGTATGCCGCAGAACCATTTTATCCCACTCTCTAAGTAAGCTTAATAATTAGAAGAACCTTGTTATTGTTTCTCTTCTATAACTGTTTCTTGATTAAATAGTTCCTCCTACAGAATGAACTCTGAGCAGTATTAGATAGTATGACTTTAGTATAATTATTTTCAAGTTAGGACTTTATAAATTTGTGTACTTATTTTTGCCTTTTCCCAAAAAGTTTTATGAAATAGGAGTTGGAAAGCATTGTTCTAATTAATTTCTTTTTGGTTTTGTTTATTTTTTATAAAAATTGTTGGCATAGAAATTTATGTTTAATGACTGGGAAAATGGAAACCACAAAGAAAACAATTGCCTTTGTAAAGAAAGTTCTTTTTAAGTATACAAAACAAAACAAGTACACAAAACAAAAAAATTCTTAATAATTTAAGAACTGATCTTAAAGCCAGATCTTTTGAGTATAGTCTTAGCCCATCTGACTTCTTGTGTGGGCTTTAAAAGGACATTTGAATCTTTTTTATTTTGGTTTTAGAAGGCAAGTGGTGTTAAGTGGTTTGCCCAAGGCCACACAGCTAGGTAATTATTAAATGTTTGAGGTCGGATTCCTGACTCCAGGACCCGTGCTCTATCCACTGTGCCACCTAGCTGCCCCTCATTTGAATCTTCTTAAGGAAACCATTTAATCTAACTGGGAATGTGAGGATATTGTATAGACATTGTGGTCAAATGCACAATACAAAATGAAGGTGAGATCAGTAGTTATCTGATTTATTTGCTCAATACAGAAAGTCAATCAAGACAATTCAAGTCCAAAGCATCAGTATTTATATTGGAAAGAGCAGAATTAATTGCCAGATTATCAGGGATTTTAATATCATTCACTTATGAGCCTTGAGATTGGTCAAGGCTGTTAAATACCTATAGCCTCTATTTCTTCATTTGCAAAAGGGGAATAATGATATTGTTCTACTTGTCTTTTGAGATTGATATAAATATTAAGTGAGATAATGGAGCTTGATCCATATTGTAATTTATAAAGTATGTATGCACAAAAGGTTATTATTTGAGACATCTGGAATATCTTAGTTATTTGCCTACATAGCTTAAATTAAGTAAATAATTACAAGTCTTGCTATTCACTTTCTTTATGCAAATTTGGTCATCTATTTGAGTGAACTTATCTCTGAAAATAAGCATTAACTCAAATTTATCTTTTAGAGAAACTAAGGCAAACCTACTAAAAAGAAAGAGTTGCTAATTTAACTTAGTCTCTCTTTTTCATTAGATTTTCATGGGAATATATATTTGTAGGATGAAAAGATTAAAATTATTTTAGTTTAACATTATAGAAGAGAATAGAAACATGTAGCAATGGCAGGCTGTTGGAAATTGGCTAATGTGGACCATCCTATGAATGTCAAAAATTAATATAATAAGTGTCATAGTTGTAAGGGACTGCTGTGTGTGGGAGTACTGTAAACTTTCTATTCTAAATTACTGTAAACCACCTTGTGTCCTCTAGCACCATAGCCTTGTTTTACTGGTTGATTGGAGAGTGCAATGGGAGTGGGAGTGGACTAGGGACTGGGGAGGATATTTAACACTTGTACTTGGTCTAACAAATGGAGATCTAGGAGATCTTGGAGATCTAGGAGATCTTGGAGATCTTGGAGATCTTGGAGATCTTGGAGAACTTGTCATCCTTGTCTCCCACTCCTTCAACGTTCACCTGGGTAAGGAGAACCTAGCCGGCAGGAACCTAACACATCCTGTGTAGTTAGTCTAATAGGAACATAACAATAGCGCCTGAACAGGTACACAAAGGCAGAGCTATCTAAGTGGAGTCTGGGATAAGGACCAGCTGATATAAGTAAGAGAAACCAGGCGACATTCTGGAACAGAAGGCTTTGGAGAGGTAACAAATTGATTGCTACCAGAAGCTGATTTTAAGTTGGAACAAGGAGGTGTGAAGGGAAGCAAAAGTAAGAAGAAACAAGTGAGTATTTAGCACTGAGGAGTTAGCTGGAAGTGGAGTCTCCAAGGGAGCACCGCAGGGGCCCGAGCTTCTTTCTCAGCAGCAGTCTGTACCAGCGTCATGAATGGGATGCAGGAAACCTGCTTGCTGTTCCTTTTGGCCGCTGCTGCCTGTCTGGCTGTGCTAAGCGCAACCCAAACCCCTAAACCTATGACTAACTACAGAGACTTCTCTTTGGTGCCGCAGACCCTGATTCAGACCCTGATACCTACAACGAATTCTACTCCAGAAGCCACAACGAATTTCCCTCTTCAGCCTACAATCAAGCACACCATGACCGTTGCCCAGCACCAGAAAGCCTTAAAGTACACACTAACTGCACTTCTTGCATTGAGAGCAAAAATGTCACATGCTATTGGATAGTTTGTAATGTTGTTGGCTACTGTTCAGAAAATGCAACAACTCCAAATTGTACTGCTGTTAACAACTCAAGTAATTTCAAATGTGCTCTCTCATTCTCTGCCGCTCCCACCTTCTGCAGATGGTGGGGGGGGGGGAGAAGGGAAATCTTCCTTTTTGGAACTTAAAAACTCAAGCCTATGTCTCAGAAGGAATGCACGCTTTGCTACAGAAAGGGCAAGACCCCCCCCAAAAAAACTAATTTTAGAAATCAAGGGACCCCCATGCCTTCTTACTGGTTTGGGGAGGAGGGGTGGTTGGGCATTAGGCTATTGATTGGGAAGCTTCGTGATCAATTAGTTAAGAAAAAAGGGGAAGAAGACTTTTTTCTGGGACTGGGAAATTCAGATTTCATCTTTTGAATGAAGCCTGTGCTTATGGATAATATTTTGGTGTGTTAAGTGTGTATGTGTATTTTTAAACATATATAGGACATTTTACATCTCTCCACTGGCCTGGAGAGGTGGGAAAATGTTTCTATATTCTGAAATCTGGTACTGGCTAGGATATCAATCTCACCTTGGTAAATGTAATACAAGAGAGTTATTTCTGTGTTTGTGTTAGTGTCTAAACTCCTTTGTGTGTGTAATTCAGAACTGAAATAGTTACAGTTACCTGAGTTAAATGTTACTCCTTTTAGTTTGAGTTTTGAATTTGATTGCTTTGAAATATTTTTTGTTGGCAAAAGAAAAAAGTTTGTAATCTTTGTTTCATCTATCATCATATGGTTATGGTAAGGGAACTATCACAAATTACGACCCTCTCCTGGGATAAATCTGTGGATTCATGCATAATGTAATGATAGAAATATTATTTTGTAGAATTTAATAACTCATGTTAATTGACTTGGATGCTTAGTTGTTTTTACTATTGTTTAATTGATATTTGTTTATACTATTTTTGAACTTTTGTTTACAACTTATGTGGCATTCATTATGTAATTGAATTATGGAATTTTGCTTAAAAAAACAAAAAAGGGGATTTGTAACATACTGTTGTGTGTGGGAGTACTGTAATCTTTCATCACCTGGTGTCCTCTAGTACCAGAGCCTTATTTTACTGGTTGATTGGAGAATACCATGGAAGTGGAAGTGGGCCAGGGATTGGGGAGAATATTTAAACACTTGTATTTGATCTAATAAATGGAGATTTAGGAGATCTTGGAGAACTAGGAGAACTTTAAGGAGAACTTGTCATCCTTGTCTCCCACCCCTTCAACATTCACCTGGGTAAGGATAAGCTAGCTGGCAGGAACCTAACATTTCCTGAGCAGCTTGTCTAACAGGAACCTAACACATAGTCAGTGATCTTTCAAAAATATAAGCTCCTTGAGGGCAAAAGTGTCATGTTTATCTTTGTGTTCTCAACACACTCCCTTGTACATTGTAGGTCAGGGATGGGGAACCTTTTCCCCTTTTTTTCGGTATATTTTATTTTGGAAAACTTTTTTCTAACAATGGCCATTTAGCTATTTCTAAATCATTTATGGGTCATATAAAATTATCAGCTTAAAATTAACCTGGTATATTTGGTCAAACATTTAATAAACTCATTCCTAAAATGCTCCTAGATTTATTGAATTTCTAGTACCTGCCTGCTGTTGCCATGGCACCACACCAAATTATTTGTGAATCATATATGACCTGCAGGTCTGACTTCTCTGCCCCTGTCATAAGGGCTTATCGATTGTTTGTCAAATAGAAGTGAATATTTTGCCCTTTTGAAAAACAGAAAAGAAAAAATAATTCTATTGACCAGAGAAAGATATAATTGCCATGAGAAATATACAGATAAATACTTCATCTGGAATCAGTTGTGGGATTGGATAGCCAAGCTATCCCAATGAATGGCAGCTGGCAGATTATTGAGAAGCTGACTATGCTTCTGGCAGAGTGAGAAAGGCAAATCCCTGGAGAAACCACCAAACTATAAGTAGCTTACAATGATTGACTAAAAATCAATGATTTCACATTATGATAGGCAATGGAAGAGAAATTTTTGGACACAGAACTCTGCCTGGGGCCTCAGATCTAGTCATTCAAGGGACTTGTCTATTATGGGGCATGTGACTTCTGTTTCCCCAAGTCCAGTATTTGGAATAATGTTTTTTACAACTAACTATGCAAATTATACTCACATAATAGGCTAATATCTAAATTGGGTAAAAATCTTGCAGCAAAAGAACCTGCAAAATATTGCAATCATAAATAGGGCATAAAATTCTCGGACTTTTGGCTGTGCCCAAGGTTAGCAGTGGAGAAATATGGAGATTCTCCCTTAGGTTTCTAAGAATTCTTGCAACTTTACATTTCCATCTTAGCAGCTGAAGAAAGGAGAGTTTTGTATACAAAAGTCTACAGTTTTTTTTCCTTTGTTTCCAAGTTCCATTTTGCTGTACATGACATTAGAACAAGATACAGAAGACCAAGGACCTTTGGAGGGGATAAAATTGGGAAAGGGTCCTTAGCATGATGTATTCAGAGTCCTATTTCTGATTAGCTCAGTGGGCAAGAACATACTGCTAATGGAACCACATTTGTGAATTTAGTTTCTAACATGAGCCCTTTGCTTTTTCCTGGTCCTTGAGGACATAATGTACTCTTGGTTATAACCACCCTTTGGTATATCTCCCTCTTATTTGTTAGCTGGTTCAGAAAAAATAAAGAGATCTTTTAAGAAATAAAGTGTTTGCTGTTTGGTGGTGGGAGGAAGTTGCTGGCAGTTGGAAGGGTGATCATCGGATGCCAAGAAGAATAACTACTTCTAATGAAAATACCACCCCATGCCATTTGTGTAGGGTATGTGTCTATGAATTTATTCTTTGCTCCTAAAATGCTTGGGCTGAAAGAAAGTTCAATCACTTAATAAAATTCTTTAGATCCCAGAAGACTGCATGCTACAAGGCATGACATGACATTACTTAAGGAATATGCTGATTAGGTAGGCATATTTCCTATGTTCCCAGTTTGAAAAGAGGATGTGAGTCTTGTGGGATAGGGCAAGGGGCATAATTATGCTTAAAAAAGTAGGTGTTGGTACAGCTAAGGGGAACACATGAAGAAATTGCAAGTGCACTCTAAGAGCCAACACCCTCTTCAACCATTGATGGTGATGGTAAGAGCTATGGGCCAGTGTTTTCAGTGTTTGTCTGGTTACTGTGCCAGGAAACCAGTGCTCCTAAGACTGCTGTTGCACTAGGATGAAAAAGGAAATGACCAAGAAATGCCAGTGTTTCATGATTTTGTTTTTTAGATTTTTGCAAGGCAGTGGGGTTAAGTGGCTTGCCCAAGGCCACACAGGTAGGTAATTATTAAGTGTCTGAGTCTGGATTTGAACTCAGGTACTCCTGACTCCAGAGCCAGTGATCTATCCACTGCACCACCTAGCTACCCCTATTTCATGATCTTTAATAATCTTTTATGAGTGAACTGATATGTTTCCTTTTGACTGTTAGGGAGAGAGTAGGGTCAACTGGGAGTATTGGTAGTACTTTTAGGACACATTTGGGGAGGGGGGGGCATTTTGGAATGTATTATATAATGTTAATATCTAACTAATCTCCTTGTTATTTGCTTTGCTATATTTATATTTAAATGCTTTCTGATTTCATGAATTGTTTGGTTTCTCTGGCTCACAGTCATTAGATAGGGGTTTGGAATTGTGAATTTGAATTGAAATCACCCAAATAGAACAAGATCCTAGAAGGATGTCATATTATATGGGACCCATATTACATAAGTGACTATTGCTGTTCTGAGGGTGAATTTTAAAAATTTGGTCTATACAATTTGCATTTCTTACCTGGTGAAGGAATGCTTTTCATCACAAAATTTGTAAATATATGATATTTATTCAACAGGAACTAAGAAATTTGTATATAAATAAATTTGGAAATTAAAGGATTTGAACATTCTATAACTGGAGTAAATACTATTGTATAGATACCTGCAACTAAAATTTGAGAACCTTATTTACTTTTTAAAATGAAATTTAAAGAAAAACAAAATTTCAAATGAATAATTATATTAAAATCTTTGTTCACAAATTATAATATAATCTTTTTTTTCAAAATGCATGCAAAATGATTTTGTTAGTAGAAGATCTTGTGGCTTAACTGGATTATCAGCTTCTTCTGCAAAAAAAATTGTTAGACTCTGAAGAGACGAATTGAAACTTGAAGAAGAAAATGTGCCCATAGAAACAACTAAATCTCTTTAACCCAAGGGGTTATTTATCTTTTTTGTTTTTTTTTTCTGTTTTAAATTTATTTATTCTCATTTTGTACAAATAATGTTTTTTATACATTAATAAAATATTCTTGTTTAAGAGTAAACAAAATACCCCCATCGCCCCAAAATATAGACTCGCTTGAGTGATAAAAGGGAGAGAAAAAAATTAAAATTAAAATTAAAAAATGATAGTAATAATTGTAGGTATGGCCAGGTGGTGCAGTGGACAAAGCACCAGCCCTGGAGCCAGGAGCACTCAAGCCCAAATCCGGCCCCATACACTCAACAATCACCCAACTGTGTGACCCCATGCAAGCTACCCCAACCCCATTGCCCTGCAAAAACCAAAAAAAGAAAAAAAAAGACCCAAAATAAAATAAAATAGTAATAATAGTAGGGGCAGCCGGGTGGCAGACAGAGCACTGGCCCTTGAGCCAGGAGCATCCAGGACCAAATCCAGCCTCAGACACCCAAGGAAGTCTGCCCCAGGCAGGCCACTCAGCCACATTTGCCCTGCACCCCCCCAAATAATAATAATAATAATAATAATAATAATAATAATAATGAAAAATGTTCTTCAGTCTGTGTTCCAACCCTACCAACTCTGTCATGGGTGAATCACATTCTTTATAAGTTCATCACAAAAGTTACTTCCATATTTTTCCACTGTTGCCGTTGCTGATTGCAACTCCCTCCTTTTGTACTTCTCCTCTACTATGTACTATATTTTCTCTCTCCTTTCACTTTGACTCTGCTGTAGGGTAGCTGAGTGGTGCAGCAGACAGAGCCCCGGCCCTGGGGCCAAGAGGCCCTGAGCCCCCTTAGGCTCAGCATCCACTATGCCCTATGGTCCTGGACAGGCCATCCAGTCCCAGTCCCTTGCAAGAAGTAAAAAAGAAAATGTGTTATATCTGACCACTCTTCCCCCATGGTCCATCCTCTCCTCCATCATTGACATCCCCACCCCTTTCCCCTGTCCCGCCTCTCTCCTTCTTACTCCAGATGTCTATACCCCATTGAGTATATATGCTGTTTCCTCTCCTAGCCACCTCTGATGAGGGCAAAGATTCCCTTATTCCCCCTTGCCTCCCCCCCTTTCATATCACTGTAATAGCTCATTGTAATAAAGAAAAATCTTTTTATATGAAATATCTTGGCCTATTTCCCCTCTCCTTTTTCTTTCTCCCATTACCTTTCCCTTTTTTTCTATTGACTCCATTTTTACACCACATTTTATCTTCAAATTCTGCTTTTTCCTGTGCTTCATCTATAAAAGCTCCTTCTACCTGCTCTATTAACTGAGAAGGTTCATGTGAGTATTATCAGTGTCATTTTTCTATACAGGAATACATGCAGTTCATCATCATTAAGTCCTTCATATTTTCCCCTTCTCCTCCAATCTCTATGCTTCACCTGAGTCCTGTATCTGAAGATCAAACCTTCTGTTCAGCTCTGGCCATTCCAACAAGAACATTTGAAATTCCCCTGGTTCATTGAAAGTCCATCTTTTTCCCTGGAAGAGGACATTCAATTTTGCTGGGTAGTTGATTCTCAGTTCCATTCTAAGCTCTTTTGCCTTCTGGTATATTATATTCCAAGCCCTATGAGCTTTTAATGTAGTTGCTTCTAAGTCCTGTGTGATCCTGACTGCAGCTCCATGATATTTGAGTTGTGTCCTTCTGGCTGCTTGTAATATTTTATCTTTGACTTGGGAGTTCTGGAACTTGGCTATAATATTCCTTGGGGTCGTTTTTTTGGGGGTCTCTTTCTCAGGGATATCGGTGGATTCTCTCCATTTCTATTTTTCCCTCTGCTTCTAGGATATCAGGGCAATTTTCCTGTAGTAATTCTTCAAAAATGATGTCAATGCTCTTTTCCTGATCATGACTTTCAGGTACTCCAATAATTTTTAAATTATCTTTCCTAAATCTTTTTTCCATATTAGTTGTTTTTTCAGTGAGATGTTTTACATTTTCTTCTAATTTTTCATTATTTTGGTTTTGAAGTATTGAGTCCTGATTTCTTGTAAAATCAGCAATCTCCCTGAGTTCTGTTCTTTATCTGAAGGATTTGTTTTCCTCAGAGAGCTTTCTTATCTTCTTTTCCATCTGGCCAATTCTGCTTTTTAAAGCATTCTTCTCCTCAATAACTTTTTGAACTGTTTTATCCATTTGACCTAAGCTGGTTTTTAGCATGCTATTTTCTTCAGCATTTTTTTGGATCTCCTTGACTAAGCTGCTGACTTCATTTTCATGTTTTTCCTGCATCTCTCTCATTTCTTTTTCCCAATTTTTCTTCTATCTCCCTCATTTGATTTTCAAAGTCTTTTTTGAGCTCTGTCATAGCCTGAGTCCAATTTCTGTTTTTTCTTGGAGTCTTTAGATGCAGGAGCTTGGACTTCCTCATCTTCAGATGGAGTGTTTTGATCCTTCTTGGGATCACAGGCAAAGTATTTCTCAGTGGTGTTCCTCTTTTTTTCTCTGCTTACTCATTTTCCCAGCCTGAGCCTGGTTTTGGGGTGCTTCCTGAGCTTTTGGAATACCCCCCACAAGGATCTCAGTATGTGAGGTTCTGTCCTCCCTCCTGATCTGTGAATGACCATAAGCTCCCCCCTCTGCCATGGGACTGAGGTGGGGGGGGGCCCTGCTGTTCTATGGGGGGGTGGCCTAGACTGTGATCAGGATCTGAATGTGATCAGAACCCTAGAGTCCTGTTCCAGGGACAGAGGACAGAGATCTGCAGTCTCTCCCTTCACTCCCCTCCCTAGGCTCAGCTTGTTCATGCCCTGGGGGCTCCTGCTTACCAGCTCTGCCTACTTCTGGTTCCTGGATCTGGGCTGCCATGGCCACAGCTGCTTGCTGTATGCCCTGAGGGCTAGGCTTCATGTGCTCACTCTGGCAGAGGTCCCCCACTGTTCCCCCAAGTTGTGCTTGGTGGTTGCTGGGGTAGTTCAGGAAACTGCCCCACTACTGTGAGCCATAGCTCCCAGCACCCTGGGGCTGCCTCCAGGAGGCTGAAATTCCTTCCCTCTGGTGGGCTACCCCTCTGGTGGGCCGCCCCTCCAACCTGGGGGGAGCAGAGCCTTTCCACTCTTTTCCAGGTTACCTTGAGTTGGAGAACTGCTTCACTGGGTCCCTCTGAGGGTTCTTTCTCTCAAAAATTTAGTTAGAGTCCTTAGAAGACACTCCTCTCTGGTCATCATCTTGGCTCCCCCCACCCAGGTTATTTATTTTTAAGGGTGGTTGAGAAGAACCTTGTCCAAAAGCATTTCTAATGAGCAACTTGTGTAGAATTGGAGAGAAGAGTACTAGAATGAGGGAGATCAGTGTAGACAGGAAGACAAATATACTTTACAACATCTTGTGAGACTGGCCTTCTATCCTCTAAGAAAACAGAGAGGTAAAGAAGGAAGGAAGGAAGGAAGGAAGGAAGGAAGGAAGGAAGGAGGGATGGAAGGAAGCAAGGAAGCAAGGAAGCAAGGAAGCAAGGAAGAAAGAAGAAAAAGAAGGAAGGAGTAAAGAAAGGAAAGATCAAATGGAAAAGGAAGGAAGGAAGGAAGGAAGGAAGGAAGGAAGGAAGGAAGGAAGGAAGGAAGGAAAGAATGGGGGAAGGAAGGAAGGCGGGCAGGAGGGAAGGAGGGAAGGAAGGAAATTACACAGTATGGTGCATTTCAGGGGAGTATGGAATCTTGGATAATTAATGGGACTTTGGAGGGCCAGATAGCAGCATGAAGGCACTAAAGGACCCAGATGCTGGGATTTGAGAAAGGGATGCAAAAAAGAAGGGTACTCAACACAAATGTTATTTATTCTGCAATTTTACAAAGGATTTACTATTTCCATTCCAAAAATTAGCTCAGTTTGTTCCAGCTTTGCCATAACTCACCAATGCTTAGCAGATCTTGTGAAAACAGGGTACTGGATAATTTCATTGAAAGCATCAGTTTAATTGGAAGTTGTGTACATGAGAACCTTGACTACAATGTGAAAAATTAGAAAGAATCTTGAACTTGGAGTCTAGAAGAGACCTAGATTTATAACTTAGCACTAATATTAATAGCTATGTTACCATGAGCAAATCATTTCACCTGTTTTGAGACGCAGTTTCCCAGTCTATAAAATTTACTATTTACTTTATAAACTTGTCATGAGGAAGACATTTTTGCAAATCCCTAAGTTGCAGTTCTCAAAATGAGATCCTGGGATCTTCATTGGATCTCTGAGACCCTTTTAGTGGGGGAGGTTCTAAAAAGTCAAAACTATTTCCTAATAATACTAAGACATTTTAATTTCGAATACAGTAAATGTCCATAGCTATAATCACATAAGCGAAAGATCTTTGTGGTTCTTAATAATCTCTAAGTTTGAGAATCATTGCCTCGAAATGATGTGGAAATATGATTTTACTACTAGGAGGACTGCTCCTGGTTCTGTATCCCTTATAGATGTTAGAAAATTAATCATATGTGGAGGTCAGCTGGTAATCATTTTTGCCTCTCACTTTCCCCATCAGACTCATTGACTTTGAACTGGTCTCTCAGGGAAAAGCTAAACAAACCCCCCCCCCCAACCATGAATCCTGATTCTCTAATTATAGCCATAATAGTAAAAGCAAGCATTTATATAAAGCTTTTATGTTCTGAAAATAAATACTAAACCATAACCTCAGCAGAGCACAGGTTCTATGACTCCAAATTTTTATTTTTGAAAGTGTTTGTGTACTTTTTCTTCTTTTATAGATCTTAGTGTTATCCTGACAAAGTTGGAGTTAGAAGGGGGGAGGACAGTAAGGGAGGATGATGTGAGGAAAGGGGCATGAAAAGAAGAAAGCACAAGTAGCTGAAAGTTGATTATTTTTCCTGTAGTTAAGCATACAATGTTTCTAAGGATGCCACAGAAGTAATAATAACATTGGTTAATCTGATGTATTATTCAGTTGTGATTCTGCCCAGGGCTGAAAGAACACTTTGTTCATGAATTTCAGCTGACTCTTAGGAAGTTTTCTAAAAGTAATAGTTATAATAAGAATATTTCCCACCAGATAGCATTCTGTATGACAAAGGATGATAACTTGAAAGCTATGATACTTTACATATAAAGAATTGTCTTCTAAGATTGTTCTGGGTAATACACACACACACACATATAAACATGCATGCATCCATACATAATTCTATTTAGATAGCTAGGTGGCATAGTAAATAAGAGTCAAGACTGTAATCAGAAAGATCTGAATTCAAATATGGCCTCTGAAAGTAGCTATGTGACCCTGGGCAAGACCCTTTACCTTTGTCTGCTTCAGTTTCCTTTATAATAATACTTGCAATATTATTAATACCGACTTCACAGAGTTGTGGTGATGATGCAATAACATATGTAAAGTACTTGGTAAACCTAGAAATATTATATAAATGTCAGTTATTATTATTTATATCTTTTTACAAGGATATCTACCCAACATGCTTTAATATTGCCTGGGTATTAGAACAGCACATGGGCTGTCAGGCTCATATTTGCTCTTTGACTCATATCTTTCTCTAGTGATATAAGTCCTCAGGGACTTATGTGCAACTTGATAAAGTGGGCATAATATCTCTTACCTGCTAAGGTTGTGAGGATTAAATGAGATACTTATAAAGCATTTATCACCAGACCTGGCAGAGAATAAATGCTAAATAAATGCTTGCTCCCTTCTGTTTTCTTTCCCTATATGCTTACTTAATTAATGCTTCCATTGCTCAATATGTTTTAGAACTCATTTCTGAGCCACACAATAATACTATTCCAATGATGAAAATTGCAATATATCCTTGATTGTTTATCCTATGCAATAGGTCTTGTTCACATCCTTCCAAAGATCCATCACAGAGGGTCCATGGAGTATATTGAAATACTCTTGTAATTTTAAGGATATCAGTGGAGCAGCCAAAGTTTTGTCACCTGATCAGCCCATTTTCTCTTCCTATCATACATTTCTTGATACATGATACATGGAATCATGTCATGATCATGTCAATTCCACATAAGGCAATAAATGTGGCACCTGATGCTTGAAGCTCTACATCTTCAAATGTAATACAGAAAAATTAAGATCTTTGTTATATTTATCACCTAAACCATTTGAAATTCTTTCTATTATGATTATCTTTGCAAGTGTAGATCTAAGAAGGCATTAAAACTTCACCCCTTTTGACTAAGTTAATTATGAGCAAAAAGAAAAAAAGATTCTTTTTGCCTATACAAAAAAAAATTTTTCCCATTGATAGCTGAACCCATATTGCTTGGTTTCATAATGCTTCTCTTTGATGTAAAAGTTACAGAAATTTTCAGATCTTTAAGCTAAATAAACTCTATAGGTATATATCCATATAATCATATATTCTTTAATACATCAAATTGAGACTTGTATTATTGTCATTAGACTGCTTTGTTCATTTTTATCAAAACTATTCAGAATTTTATTCCAAGATCACAGTGTCTGTAAATATTGAAAATTCAGTGGATGAAAATAATTTTGGTCTGTGGAAGTAGTGCCTAATTTTTTTTAACATTAAAACTATAACTTAAACTGAGCTGTGCTTTTAATGATTACAAACTATTCCTTGACCCTAAAGGTCATTTCTCCCCTTCTCTCCAAAGTTATCAATGTTCTTTTTATTTATATTTAAATGTTTTCAATTAAGTAAACCTTGTAATAACTACACATAGTCATGCAAAATAAATTCCCACAGTGTCCAAGTTCAGAGACGTCTTGAATTCATCACCTCTCTCTTAGGAATTGCATAGCATTATTCATCATCAGTCCTCTGAAAACTTGTCTGGTCTTTAAATTTATAAGAGTTCTTAAGTCTTCCAAAGTTATTTGTCTTTAACAATGTTATTGTTATTATTAAAATACATTTATTTATTTCATGAAATATTTCCTAATCACATGTAAAAACTTTAACATTCTTTTTTTTTTAAATTATGAGTTTCAGATTCTCTTCTTTTCATTTCTCCCCCACCCCTTGGGAAATCAAATGATATTAATGATTCATATGAAGTTATTAAAAACATATTTCCATATTAACCATGTTACAAAAGAAATAGAAATACACCAAGAAAAGTAAAGAAAGTATGCTTCAATCTGCAGAGTTTCTAAGTTCTCTCTCTCTGGAGGTAGATAGCATTTTTCCTTATTAGTCTCTTGGCATTATCTTGAAGCATTGTATTGAACAGAGTAGCTAACTATTTCATAGTTGATCATCATTACAATATTGCTGTTATTTTGTACAATGTTCTCATGGTTCTGCTCACTCCACTTTGCATCTGTTCATGTAAACTTCCCAGGTTTTTTTGAAACTATTCTGCTCATTTTTTTCCTTATAGCACAATAGTGTTCCATCACAAGTCATATATCATAACTAGTTCAGGCATTCCCCAATTGATGGGTATCTCCTCAATTTCCAATTCTTTGCCATGACAAAAACCAGTTATAAATGTTTTTATTCAAGTATGTTCTTTCTCTTTTCCTTTTGTTTGAGAGAGAGGAATCCCTTTGGGATACAGAAATATTTGCATTGCTGGGCCAAAGGGTATATACCATTCTTTAGTTCTTTGAGTGTAGTTACAATTTTTTTTGCAAAATGGTTGGACCAATTCACAACTCACCAACAGTGCATTATTGTCCTAATTTTTTCACATTATCTCCAATATTTTTCAATTTCCTTTTCTGTCATATTAGCCAATCTGATATATGTGAGATAGTATCTCAGAATTGTGTTAGTTTAAGGTTATCTTTTAAGCACTAATATTCTTCCTGTTATAAGAATATGAACCATGGAACTCCTTTGTCCCAGAATAACAAAATATTGTATGATTCTAAGGGCAATGAAGAAATTCATGGAGGATATGAGTTAGCATTAGCATTATCAGCACACAAGTCCTCAAGGACTTTTATCATTAGGAAAAAAGGTGAGTCATATCGCAAACATGAGACTGACAGCCCATGTGTTATGCTAATATCCAGGGAATATTAAAAGTCCTATTGCTGGGCTTCAGTATGGTGTATAGATATCATTGTGAAAAGATATGAGTAATAATAACTGATATGTACATAAAGTTTTAAGGTTCACCAAGTGCTTTACAAATGTTATTGCATCATCATCACAACCTAGTGCTGTTGGTATTAATAATAGTATAAGTATTATTATTTCCCTTTTACAGATAAGGAAACTGAGATTTAGGTGTCTTGCATATGGCCACACAACTAGTAAGCAGGAGAGGCAGAATTCAAATCTGGACCTCTCCTGACAATAGATTGAGCATTTAAAAATCTATATTACAACTTACCAGCTGTGTGACCTTGGGCAAGTCACTTCTCCATTGCCTCACAAAAACCAAAACCTCAAAATCAAACAACAATTTATATTACAGTGGAGAAAATATTAGTATCATTTGGTTCCTAGACTTATAAGATAATATACGTAAAATTAGAAGGGATCTCAGAGGAAGATGAGACACAGAGAGGTTGTGCTTTGTCAAAGACAAAGCAGCCAAAGTGAAAGAATCTAGATTTGAATTTAGGTCTTCTGACTAAAAATCCAGTATGCTTTCCTCTATACCAATTCAGTGATATTGAAGTATGACCATCTTTTAATAGTTTATTGCTGTTCAGATCCCATTTGGGGTTTTCTTGGCAAGGATACTCCAGTGATTTGCTGTTTCTTTCCCCATTTCATTTTTCAGATGAGAGAACTGAGACAAAGGGAAAAGTGACTTGCCCAAGGTCACAAAACTAGTAAGTATCTGAGGTCACATTTTAACTCAGGAAAAGGAGTCTTCCTCGCTTCAGGATTGATGTTCTATCCATCGTACCACCTAGTTATCTAACTTTATTGGTCATAATGTGACTTAGAACATTAGCTTTTGAGGTGTTCATGGCTGCCACATCATGCTACTGGGTCATAAGGAGCCTGCAGGGTACTAAAATCCCTAAACCTTTTTTTCCCTCACAAGAATTGCTTAATAGTTACGTCTCCCTAATCCTAAATGCATGGTATTAGGATTAATTTTTTAAACCTTAATACCGAACTTTACATTCAATCACATTCAATTTCATCTTTTTAGCTTCAGTCTGTCAGAATTTTGGCATTCAGTGAATTAACTTTCCCTCCCTGTTTTGTGTTCCCCACTAATTTAAAACTTATGCTTACTCCTGTGAGTGCATATGGTTGGAGTATGTAAAGAAGATGAAATGGAGGAGCAGTGAATGAACAGCTCACTATGTTGAGGAGAGAGTAGGTGTGGGGAAATAAGCTTGGAAGGGCAGGTTGGAGGCATATTGTGGAAAGTTAATGAATTTTTTGAATAGGTGATTGACACAACCAGATTTGTATCTCAGATGGATTATTTTGCAGTACTGTGAGGAATGGATTGGAGAAATCTGAAGCAGATGACCAGCATACTCTTTGGAGGTATGCTTACAGTAGTTTCATAAGAGGTGCCCTCCTAGTGTTTATATGTTATTGAAATCTTAGTACTGAAACCTTCGTCCTGAAAGTAGGCTTTGGGGGCAGCAGTATCTTCAACTTTTCCTAACCATTTCTGGTTAAAGTAATGGTGTGTCTCCATTTTCTAATTAAGTACTGGTAGTCATTTTGATATAATTTAAAGCCCACATATATATATATACGAAAGCAAAAGAGGGAAAGAAGACTATTGCTTCTCTTTCCTTTATCTACCTTATAAATGTATCACTGTGTTAGTTTCACTGGAATATAATCTACTGTGTTTTATCACTTTTCTCTTTCAGTTCCTATAGATACAGTATCATAGCCTATAATGTTTGTAGTGATAGTGGTGAGGTATGTATTTGAGGTGGGGGAAGGGCAATAAATGGCACTCAATTAGTAGCTGCTCAAACATGGTGTATACCTTTTTGATTATGTTGCATTCATTGATGAACAGGGCTTAAAGATATAAGGGACAATGTAGATTGTCAGTTATGTAGATAAAAACTTTAGACAAAAAAAAGAAAATGCCTTGGGTTCACCACCTGTTACATAATCTCTACCCATTGTACTCTTTTCAAAAAAAAAAGTTATTTATTTATTTAGTTTAGGTTTTGCAATTTTTCCCCTAATCTTGCTTCCCTCCCTTTACCCCCTACATAATGCAGTCTGTTAGTCTTTCCATTGTTTCCATTGTATACATTGATCTAAGTTGAATGTGATGAGAAATCATATCCTTAAGGACAAAAATAAAGTATAAGAGATAGCAAAATTATATAATAAGATAATGGTTTTTTAAAAATTAAAGGTCATAGTCTTTGGTCTTTGTTCAAACTCCACAATTCTTTCTCTGGATATAGATGGTATTCTTCATCTCAGATACCCCCAAATTATGTCTGATTGCTGCACTGATGGAAAGAGCAAGTCCATTAAGGTTGATCATCACCCCCATGTTGTTGTTAGGGTGTACAATGTTCTTCTGGTTCTGTTCATCTTGCTCAACATCAGTTCTTGCAAATCCTTCTAGGCTTCCCTGAATTCCCATCCTTCCTGGATGGGAACAGCCACAGTTTGTTAAGCCATTCTCCAATTGAAGGACATTCATTTAATTTCCAATTCTTTGCCACCACAAACAGGTCTGCTATGAATATTTTTGTATAAGTGATGTTTTTACCCTTTTTCATAATCTCTTCAGGGTATAGACCCAGTAGTGGTATTCCTAGATCAAAGGGAATGCACATTTTTGTTGCCTTTGGGCATAATTCCAAATTTCTCTTCAGAAAGACTGGATGAGTTCACAGCTCCACCAACAATGTTTTAGTGTCCCAGATTTCCCACATCCCTTCCAGCATCGATCATTGTCCTTTCTGGTCATAGTGGCCACCTGAGAAGTGTTAGGTGGTACCTCAGAGATGTTTTAATTTGCATTTTTCTAATAAGTAGTGATTTAGAGCAATTTTTCATATGACTGGATTGCTTTGATTTCCTCATCTGTAAATGGCCTTTGAATAGCTTTTGAACATTTATCAATTGGGAAATGGCTTGTTTTTTTTTAAATTTGATTCAGTTCTCTGTATATTTTAGAAATAAGTCCTTTGTCAGAAATAGTAGTTGCAAAAATTGTTTCCCAATTTACTACATTTCTTTGGATCTTGGTTACAGTGGTTTTCTCTGTGCAAAAGCTTTTAAATTTAATGTAATCAAAATTATCTAGTTTGTTTTTAATAATGTTCCTCATTTTTTCCTCGATCATAAACTGCTTCCCTTTCCATAGATCTGACAGGTAAACTATTCCTTAATCTCCTAGTTTGCTTATAATATTGTTTTTATGTCTAAATCCTGTATCCATTTTGATCATATCTTGGTATAGGGTGTGAGGTGTTGGTCTAATCCAAGTTTCTGCCATACTCACTTCCAATTTTCCCAATAGTTTTCAATCTAAGAGAGAGTTTTTATCCCAATAGTTGGACTCTGGGTTTATCAAGCAGCAGATTACTATAATCATTTCCTGCTATTATACCTAGTCTGTTCCACTGATCCACCACTCTATTTCTTAGCCAGTACCAGACAGTTTTGATGACTGATGTTTTATAATATAATATTAGATCTGGTAGGGCAAAGCCACCTTCTTTTGTACTTTTTTTCATTAAATCCCTGGACATTCTCAACTTTTTATTTCTCCATATGAATTTACTTACAATTTTTTTCTAACTCATTAATTTTTTTTTGAATTTCAATTGGTAGGGCACTAAATAAGCCTATCCATGAGCAGTTGATATTTGCCCAGTTATTTAAATCTGATTTTATTTGTGTAAGAAGTGTTTTGTAATTGTTTTCAAAAAGTTTCTGAGTCTGCCTTGGCAGATAGACTCCCAAGTATTTTATATTGTCTGAAGTTACTTTGAATGGCTGCATCTTGCTAGTCATATTTAGAAATGCTGAAGATTTATGAGGGTTTATTTTATATCCTGCGACTTTGCTAAAGTTGTTAATTATTTCTAGTAGTTTTTTAGATGATTTTGGGGGGTCCTCTAGGAATACCATCATGTTTTCTTCAAAGAGTGAGAGTTTTGTCTCTTTCTTCCCTATTCTAATTCTTTCAATTACTTTTTCTTCTCTTATTGCTGCAGCTAACATTTCTAGTACAATATTGAATAGTCCCACTGTACTCTTTTACACAATCTAGTCCTTTTATCTTTTCACCTATAATTGCATTGTAACAAAGTATAACTCATTTCATATTGTCAGATTAGTATTGGGTGGTAATTAATATGCTAGGAAAATTTTTAGGAAAAAAATAAGTTTTCTTTCCATTGTTGTGTGCCCTTGAAGATTTTTTTTTAGGTTTTTGCAAGGCAAATGGGGTTAAGTGGCTTGCCCAAGGCCACACAGCTAGGTAATTATTAAGTGTCTGAGACCAGATTTGAACCCAGATACTCCTGACTCCAGGGCCGTTGCTTTATCCACTGTGCCACCTAGTCTCCCTTGCCCTTGAAGATTTTGAGCCTTTAGTGTAATATTTGCAATTTTATATATCACAAAAGTCAATGATTGTATATGGTAGAGAATGGAAATTCTGTAATTAATATATATATTTCTAAAAAAGTGATATTAAAGTGTTTACTGAACTGCCCCATGTTCCATTCTATTAGGAACCAGCCTCTGAACTATCTTTGGAAAGATTTGAATTAAAAGCTGACACTCAGTTACATTTTAGTTGTTTGGAATGTGAGACAATACTTTTCTTACCCTTTTCCCAAGTGGGTCCTTCTAGGACAGATAGGCCTTATGTCATGGAGACAAGACTGAGGAAGTAGAACAGAATGTCCTACATTTAAAATTGACTCCTTCCTTGGGAAGGAGACACCCTTTATTGACTTTCGTATCTGGCTGAGTATAGAGTGCTAGTGAGCATGACCTGCCTTGATTAGTAGAATGACAGGGTTTTAATACCCAGGTCTTTTGAGCTCTTCCTCATAAGTTTAGAGGTTTGCTGACCCTTCTAATCTCTCTTTTTCATGGTGAACAACAGAACAAAAGGCTCTCCCTTTTTCCTTCTTTCTTTTTCCTCCCCTGTTCCCCCCTGTACTCTCCTCTCTTCTCCTCTTCTATACTCCCCTGTCCTCTCCTCTCCTCTCATATTCTCCTGACCTCTCCCCTCCTGTCCTCTCCTCTCCTGTTCTCTTCTCTCCTATCCTCCCCCTTCTCTTCTTTCCTCTCATTTTATATTCTCCACTCCTGTCCTCCCCCTCCTCTCCTGTCTTCTCCTCTCATACTCTCCTTTCCTCTTTCAGTCTCTCCTTCCTCTCCTCCTCTCCTCCTCTCCTCCATTTTTATCCTCTTTGCTCCCCTCTCCCCTCCCCCTCCCTCTTCTTTTACAGAAAATATGCAAACAAGATTTATACTGTATAAATTGGAGATGCACACTAAAGGAGACTGTAAAAATATTCTTGAAGAAGTTGGTATTTAGCTGAAATTTGAAGGGCGTGAAGGAGACCTCTAAGAGGAGGAGATGAAGAGGGAGAATATTTCATGTTTAGAAGATAGCCAGTGAGTTGGGAGATGAAATTTCATGTAAGAGGAGCATTATTGTTTAAGTGGCTTGCCATAGTTACATAGTGAGTATGAGGCATGTTTATGTAACAGGAGGTACTGGTTAGGGGTGGGGTGGGGGAGCATACCCAGTATTTTCTTCCTATTGCGTATCTATATGGAGAAGTGGTGAATCTGCTTCCAGAAATGTGTGGGGATGTGTAATAGATAGACCCTGCACCTGATTCAGAGAATACACAGGCAAATATTCTATGACTGTTTCCTGTTGACTAACTACATGGTGACAAAAAAACTTTTTAATTAGCTGCTGAACCTGAATTGGGTGCATATTTTAAAAGGTCGAAATAAATGAAATCTCTCTCTTATCCCTGCTATAAAACTCCAGTTGGAGGAGGGGTGGTGATATAGCCTTAAGTTCCTACTCCTTACTTGGACTGCCATAAATTATATCAGTAATAAAACAATTGTTTTGTGCTCAGTACTGAAGCTCAAAGTTCAGGTTGGAGGAGGCAAGAACTCAAGGGCTGGTCATGGCACAAAGAAGGATCACCTCTTCCTCTGATCCAGGAGCAAAGGAAGGAAAAAAAATGGAGATGATATTGAGGAAATTCGAAATGGACATTTAGAGAGAAGAGGGAGTATCCAATGGATGGCCTCTTTTTCAGTAAAATATGAGATAATATCCTTTAATAAGAGGGAGGGAAGGAGATGATATCGGTAGTTTGAGGAGAGTGGAAATGATTTGGAATGAACACTGCAGAGACTGTGTGATGGAAAACCAATCGGAATAGTAAAAAGATTATCCATCATGCAACAGCAAAGGCCCAATTGATAATAGATATGAAAAATTCCTAGCAGACCCAGTTAACTCAGTTTGTGATTTCTTCCAGTATTGCCCAGTAGAAAAGTAGGCCAATAGTAGGGCTGTCATACAGGTTGGGGTCAGAAAGGACTGGAAAGCTAAAATGCATCAGGGTAAGAGATTTGAGATTAGGTGACCATGTGAAGTTGAATTGATTAAATAAAAGATAAAGATTTAGAAGGCTAGCAAGGGAGACCAGAGCAGAGGGTAGGACATGGAAAAGCAGACAGGGATGGAACAACTAGAAATTGTGGTGAGAATGGAGACTAGATTTCAAAAGGGTGAGGCACAGGGAGATGATAGGAAGCTGTGATCACACAGAGGAATTTCAGAGATCTGGGTCATAAAGGTAGAACAGTTGTGAGTAATGATGAATCAACTATATGACTATCCCTGAACGTAGCTGAGGTGTGGTGAAGGTGAAGATCTTAGGAGGTTGCAGAACTAGGAAGGCTGTATACAGTATACATCAACATGTGCATCAACCCCATCAAATTTAAAAGCAAGGGGAGGAGTAAAGGAATGTTGTGATTCAGCTACTAAACAACTTGAAAAAGGAAGACTTTTAGTAGGTAATCACCAACAGAGTCTCACTATGCTGGTAGAGGTAGATGAGCTGACTTTTATAGGAGGTTGCTGGGAAGGGTCTAGATAGCGTGACTTTCAAAAAGCATACCTACTCCTCCTTCTAATCCAGTGTGGGTGGGCTTAAAAAAAGATGCACCTAGTATTGAAGAAGATGTTTAGGGATGTAATCTTCTGAAGATGGATAGAGTGTGGAAGTAAAATGTCTACTATGGATGACAGTTTTTTTAAAAATAGAAGGAATGAGTTCCATAAAGAAGTGGGAATGGTAGCAGAGGAAGGGAGTTCTTTCTTCTATATTCTTGTTTGTATTTTTCCATAAACTATTCATCAAAGACATTCTTAATGTGTTAATGTGGATAAAAGTACTTCTCTTTAGAATTATTAGTCTAATTCAATTCAACAAACATTCATTATGCAGCCATGATGGGTGAGGCAATGCTAAAACAAATAGATTGAAATTCAATATAATTCAAGTTGAGCAAAGTCAACATAGCTGAAATGATATTTTTGCCTATATAAATATCTGATATTTTCTTAAAGTTTGCTGAGATGTAGTAATCTGCACCAAAGTTTTCTTATGGCAATGCATTCTTTTGGGAAGGGTAGTCATGTAAGATAACAGGGAGTAGAAATATTCCATATTTTATTAAGTTTGTAGAATTGATATTCACGGAATAAAAATAACTCCTATAAATGTCAACATCAGTAACTGCCAAACTGAACATAATTTGGCTCTATTTAAATGACTGGCACATATTCTTGCATATGAAAATTCCAATTTCATCTTTAGGAAATGCTCAACATCTCAAGAACCAAAATTCATGGAACATATGATTTCAAATAATTTTATAATAAAATTCCCTACTTCCTAGAGAAGGAAAAATGAGAGGTTTGATTGAGACTTTGTTAGAATATCAAAGCAGGAACTGTTGTGTTTACCTTCAGTTTTTTTCTGAGAGGAGAGTGTGTGTGTGTGTATATATACATATATATATATACATACATACATGGATATATATACATGTATGTATATGCATGTATGTGTGTGTATGTGGCTATATCTCATAACACTGAGCTTAATGAAATTCGTAATCTCTACTGTCCCCAATAATGACCATCTCCCAAAGAAAACTTGCCATTCTAGAAACAAAACAGGTAAATTCTGTGTGTGTGTGTGTGTGTGTGTGTGTGTGTCCTTAATAGTCAGCTTATCTAAATTTTTCCACCTTTTAAACCAGCTATTTTGACATGATGAAGACAGCCTTTAAGTCATTACATATTTGACTTCTGATCTGAGCTGATCTGGAAGAGAAAATAGTCAATACTTTTACTCACTTTATTTTATAGTGGCATGATCATGAAATTGAACAAATATGGTGGTGATAGGTGTCAATGGAAGAGAGATTCTTTTTTAAATAAAATTCATCCATCCATTCATTCATTTATTCATTTATATATTCATTCATTCATTCATCTATTTATTTATTTATTAGCAGTTTACATACATATTTTGTTAAACATATTTTTTACAAATTAGAAATTTTTGGCATGAGGAATTAGGATTAAGGGTGAGAGATTCATAAGAGTTAATTTTTATAAAGTGTTCATCAGATTTGGAAGGTTGTTTTTTTATTTTGTTTTGCTTTCTTTTGTTTTTCTTCCTCTGGTTGGGGATAATATGGTCCATGACCAGTCCAATACAGTTGTCCTAGCTCTCTGGACTGTCAAGAGGAGTTGCTTCCATCAAAGTTGTTCATCTCATAATGCTGCTGATGTGTAGCTCTACTCTTTTTGCTCAGCATCAGATCCCATAAGTCATTCCATGCTTCTCTAGAGTCTGACTATTTATTGTTTCTTATAGAACAATAATATTCCATAGTATTCATGTTTCATAACTTGTTTAGCATTTCCCAATTGATAGGCATCCCCTCAATTTCCAAAGAAAGAGAGATTCTTAAAAATACATGGTATCCATCTCTTTTATTCAAGGAAACAGAACTCCCTAGCATTTCTTGAAGCAATCTACTAAAAAACCCAGGGACTCTAACTGACTTGTTTGAGAACATACAACATGCCTCTGGGGACACCAGGAAGAGAACCAGCTGCTTCCTTCTGTCCATTCCCATGCTCTCCCTTGTGGATATTCCTCTTAATTGTATTTCATGGAATATGAATAGCATTTCTTTCTATCTGTTCTTTTCCAAGTTACATGGCTATTTCATGTTTTATGATCTTGCACTCTTTCTTAGTGGACAAATTTTTCTAGTAGTAAAAGATACCCAGAATTTTAGTCAATATAGAAAATAGAATATTGTTTCTCACATGGATTCATAATTTAACCCCTTATTTAGTACTTTGATAATCAATTCCAAAGCTTGCTTGAGAAAGAAGTATCTTTTGATCCCTATCACCATATTTCATCCTAGCATTTTGACCTTTGTATTTACAAAGTGATTAGAGGCAGAAGAGATAAGTGTACTTCTTATGACTTCAATAGAATTTTTATCCTCTCACATGGATCTAGAGAGATTTGCTTAGTTTAGTTTTATATTTATTCCACTTAGTTATATTAATTTTACTTAGTTTTATCAAAAATACATGTCAATTAAAAAAGAAAAATGATATCTGCTCTTTGGTATTTTGAAAATATTTTAATTCCTTGGATATAAATAAAAAGTATTAATAACATTAGTCAAAAATATAGTGTCATTCTATCTCCCTTTGGAATCACTATTTCTACCATGGGGTATTAGTATAAGTAAGTTCAAATGGAAAGTTTGACTTTAGTTTTAAACTCTCATGATTTAAAATTAAAAAAAGAGAAAACTATTATAAAAAAAGTCTGTAAGGGCAGCCAGGAAACTTAAGATCATTGAAACCAGAGGGAAAAAAGAAAAAGAAAAGCTACAGCAAGGAGGAGGAAAAGTAGAAGGAGGAGGAGAGGAAGGAGGGGGAGAAGAAAGAGAAGAAAAAAGGAAGAGGAGGAGGAAGAGGAGAGAGAAGAGAGGAGGAGGAAGAGGAAGAGAAGGAGGAAAAGGAAGGAAAAAAGAAAGATGAAGGACAGAAGAGGAGGGGGATGGGAAAGAGAGAGGAGAGATAAAGGAAAAGGACAAGGAGAAATTATAAGGGAGAGGGTAGGACCTTTGAGGTTTCATCTAATTTCAAATTTGTGATCCCATAATCTTAAGAAGATGATATAGCATGCATTTTAACTTTAGTTGTGTTGAGAATTGTAGATGTGTAGCACACATTTAGTTGGGTGATAATGCATCCCAGGTTTCAGAATTTACATTGTGTACTTGGGGTTCAGCTTTTATCTTTTCATGTATTCTTGGCACTTACTATATGTACATAGTTGCTGAACTCACCTGTAAGACTTCTCTGCAAATCATATTTGTGAATGATTGGTGTCTATGAAATTTTCAGTTATTTTGTGTACTGTGGTCTGAATATGTATACATATTTTCTTATTGAAAACAAGCTATTTTTAGTTTCCTTTTGGATATGTTTGGGAGCAAACTCTTAACTGTTGCTATGCTGCTATGGAAACAGTATCCACTGGCATGTTTACAATTGTTTAAAATACTATAAACTTTCAAGAGCAAAGGCAGTTTATTTCTATCAAAGTTGATTCATAACTTTTTTATTAGTTTATTTATTACTTTAAGACCTATATCAGAATCTGTTTCATCTGCATAAAAAAGCACTTTTTGTTGAGATGCAAAATTATTTATATAGCTTCATGGTGATAACTTCAGTTAAGATGAAAGTTGCGGGGGGGGGGGAACTTTCCCTTGGAAAGACTGAGTTGAAGATCGGCCATACTGTAAAAAATTGAATCACATCTCTAATTTTTTTATTTGACTGTGTGACTTAGTGAATTTATTTAAATTCTTAGTGTCCCAAAATTTTCCCATGAATAAAGGGTATGACATCAATTCATGTATAGAACATAGTTTGATACTATCAAATGAAAAAAACTATCATGGCTTCTTGTTTTATATGCAGAAAATATTTGGGTTCTATTCTATTAGCTAAAGAAAACATAAATTAGCAATAGAGGGCCTTTCTTTCTCAAACTGTGGGGAAAGATGATTTTAAATAATTTTGTCCATAATTTTAATTTAATTTACAATTTTATACTTAAAAATGTTTGTAACAAGTAGCACTTTATTATTAAACAAAGGCAAGGAAGCTACATTTGCAAAAGTTTTGGAGAAGTGTTGGATTTAGATGGTTTTCCGAGTCACATCATTTGCAGGTAGAATTTGTGATCATGAATGGGGTAACTTTTGGTCCTTGATGATGATGAGGCTTAAAGAGCAGAATTTCATGGTAACTTGAATTCAGAATATTTTCTCCTTTAGGAAAACAATAGTGCCAGCAATAGTAATAACAAACATACCTAAGTCTTGTATCTATTTGAGGAAAGATGAATTTATGGGGAACACTTCTCTTACTCCAGTCTGCTGCACACTCACAACACACACACACACACACACACACACACACACACACACACACACAAAAAACCTTTGTTTCAGGGGCAGCTAGGTGGCATAGTGGATAAAGCACCGTTCCCGGAGTAAGGAGTACCTGGGTTCAAATCCAGACTCAAACACTTAATAATTACCTAGCTGTGTGGCCTTGGGCAAGCCACTTAACCCCGTTTGCCTTGCAAAAAACCTAAAAAACAAAAAAAATCACCTTTGTTTCTTTAGTTGTCTTACTCAAGGAGGTTTTTTTTCCTTCTGAACTTTGAATTCTAGACCAAAGAATATCAAGGAATAATTAGCCACTTTAGTGCCTAGGGTAAAAGACAAGTGCGTCCTCAAACTTTTTGAGACAGATTCTCTTAAATATCGGTTATATCAGTATGTGTAGGGGAGGGGGATGATTGTGAAACAAGGTGCCTTGACAGGAAGACAGAGATGCTGAGATATCAGGAAGACCCTGCAAAGGGGGCTATCCCCATGGGAAAGGGGAAATCAAAGCAAGTCAAAAGCAGGGAAAGTTCAAATAAAGTCAATGTCTTCTAAACTTTGATACCCTGGGGGAAAGTTCCACTTGCTTCACCTTAATTAAAGGTTCTATCTGGATATGATAATAGTTATAGCAGTAGAATTTTATCAGTATACCAATGATCAAATACCACCTGCCAAACCACTACCCATCAAAATTCATGTGTGTTTTTTCCTTTACTATGAATGACCAGAAGATATTCCATCATAAATAACTTATTGTTGATGGCTTATTTTATTTCTCTTCAGTGCTGAAAAGGTTCCTCTCCTTTTTTTGAGTCAGCTATAGCTTAGAAATGTGACCCTGGTACTTCTGATTAAGTCATCTAAAATTTGATGGATCTGTCCCAGGACTAATATGTGGGAAACTGCAAAAGGACAACTCTGTTAAGAAAGTTCCTAAGAAAAAAAAATATACATCTGGCTTAACAAGAGCCTGTGTCAAGGGGCTGAGAAAACTTTAAAGCATTAACTTCCCTGGGATGTGAGCCATGGGCTTTCAAAAGCTCTGGAAATGGGATCCCTTGAGAATTATTATCAAGCTTCAGCACAAAAACCCAGGAGAGGAACAGCTACTTGGTTTGTTTGGTTTAGTCTTAAGAAGCAGTCCTCCATTTCTGACATGGTCTAAAGGGGAGTTTCCTGAGTTAACCTTCTATATTGTGGTATGTGATCTTTTCACTCAGCTGCTTTTTTATTGGTTTAGACACTGTAAGGGAATTCCCCTCTTCTGACCAAAATGTTGACTGAGGGATGAATTGTTGATATAAATCTGGGGATTTTTTTCTCTTACATTTTGCTATTTCCTGTTTTCCATGACCCTCTGTCTCTGGGTAATGAGGAGAGTCTGATTATGAAATATGACCCATGTTTAAAGTAAATAGGGGCAGTGTTAGATATGGAGAAGTTTTACTTCTGCTTTTATTCCCTACTTAATTTCTGGGGTCACAATGTGATTTTGAAAATGAAGATGCAAACATGCTCCTGAAGGCCTCACTTACATATAAGAATCACTGAATTATAGTGTTGATTTTAGGAGTTGTTTTAGGACTTGAAAGGGACCTGAGAAGTGATCCATTCTGTGCTGGGAAAAAGCACTTCTTCTACAATGGATCTGACAAATAATCAGCCTTTGCTTGAAGACCTCCAAATGATGGGGAAAATACCAACTCCCAAAGCAGCCCATTTCACTTTTGGGCATTTCTAACAATTAGTATGTTTTTCCTTGTGTCAGTTTTATATTTATCTCTTTGCAGTTTCTACCTACTGCTCCTAGGGGTGATTTGCCCTCTGGGTACAATCCGAATGAATCTAATTCCTTTTCCATAATACTTGAAGACAGAAATCAAGTTCCTTCCCCCTTTCTCTCAGTTCTCTTCTTCAGAATAAATACTTCCAGCTCTTTCAACCAGTCTTCATGGCATGAACTTGAGGCCCTTTATTTTCTTCATTGTCCATTTTTGGACACCAGATTTTATCAAGTTCCTTCTCAAGATGAGGCACCCAAAACTTAACACAACACTTAAGATGTTCCCTGCAGAATGGAGTATGATAGGACTACTCTTCTAGTTATGGACAGTCTCTCTCTCTCTCTCTCTCTCTTAACATGTACAAAGATTATATCAACTTTCTTGGTTGCCATATCATAAAGTCAATTCATATTGTCCATTAAAACCCCATGTTTTTCAGAAAACCTGTTGTTTAGCTGTACCTCCTCCATTTAATGCTTGAGAAGTTGTGAATGTGTGGATTCTAATGTAAGATTTACATTTATTCTTATTAATTTCACCTCTTCAATGTGGCCCAATGTTTCAGCTTTTTCTATTCCAACTCTATAATCTATTGCATTATTTTGATAAGTTTGCCATAGATATCTTTATCCAAATCACCTTTGAATATGAAAGGATAGGGTCAAAACATAGTGCCGTGTGTGTGTGTGTGTGTGTGTGTGTGTGTGTGTGTGTGTGTGTTTGTAAACAACATGCAAACAAATATATGTAAAGCAACCCATATACAGAATAAAATAGGAAATAATTAACAGGAAGGCTTTGGAATTAACAGGGGTTGGAAGAGCTTCCTGTGAGAGGTGGAATTTTAGTTGAGACTCAAAGGAAGCTAGGGAGACTAACAATTAGAGAGGGGGAGGGAGAGTATTCTAGGCATGGGGGACAGTCAGAAAAAATGCCCAGAGCCAAGAGAGAGAATATCTTGTTCATGGAACAGCCAGGAGGCCTGTGTCTTTGGATGTAAGATACATTTAGGGGAGTAAGATTTAAGAAGACTTTCCATTCTTCTTAAAGGGTTCTAGGTTATGAACAGCTTTAAATTCTCCACATTTCCCACAAGAATGACATGAAACACTCTATTAGTTGCTTTACTAAGGGTAAACTATTTGTAGCTGGAATTCTTAAATTGAGATCTGATAGCATAATATTTTTTTGATGATTGATATAATTGATTGCCTTTGTAATCCTATATATTTTCTCATATAGATTTAAAAACATTACTCCAAGGAGTCTTTAACCTTCCCTGGACTACCAACAGGATCTATGACATGAAAAATAAATTAAAAAGCCCTAATCTATAACTTTTCCTTGATCTACAGTATAAGCTTAGAAACTGTCAAAAAAGCAAATGAGGGTCATTTGACATATCAGGGTCTCAATGAATCCAAGCTAGCTTTGTGATCCTCATTTCCTTTCCTAGATATTCCCTGACACTCTTTAATAAAAATCTTTTAGAATTTTGTTAGTAATTAAACATAAATTCATGGTCTATAATTTACAGAAAGTTACTGAGACATTTAAGCCTTCCCTAATTCTTTGATATATCTCTCATTCTATATCATCATTGAAAGACCACAAGCAGTGCCTCCAGGATCCCATATGCCAGTTCTTTCAATACCTGCCAGTGTAATTCATCTCAGCTTAGTGATCTGAATGCAATCAAAAGCAGCTAGTAGCTGAGAAAACTGAGACCCAGGAACATTAAATGACTTGTCCAAAGTCACCTACAGATCCTGAGGCAGTATTTGAATCTGAATCCTATAACTTCTTTCAGTTAGACCACACTCTCATAAAATTAACACAGTTAGGATTTAATAAATTATTATGAGCATAGTTATGCCTACTGGTTTGAGAATCAGAGAATATAAGTTTAAAAATTGACATTTACTTGCTAATGTGATGGTAGACAATTTCTTTGAATCCCAACTTCCTTATATATAAAACAATGATAATAGTACTTGTATTGTTGTGTAGATAAAATGAATGTATATAAAGCATCAAGTGCTACATAAGCATGAGTTATAATTATTTACATTCTATACTGGCATTAGATACTTCTAAATTTAAAAGTATGCGTAGTAGTTATTATATTTTCTCATATTATAAACCATGATTTTAATTTATTTTTTACCTAGGGATTTTTTATGAATTTTTTTTTACAAAGTGTTTTACAAACAAATGTGAATAGTGAACTGTAGCAGAAGAAAAGATATCACATATCCTTTTACTTAGGAATGATTTTTATTATCCCTAATGTCTAATTGTAGCTAAGTGAGATACATTTCTAACATTATTTATCATTGAGAATTTTCCAAACACTTTAAATTAAATAAACTTTTCTTTAAACTGGGTCTGTTATATTATCTTAATTACCATGGAAAACCTTAAGATATAGCCAAAAAACCTCCCAATTCAGGTTCTTAGGATATATTTATCCAAAACCACTGCTTGTGAGCACTTCTTTCCTCTTCCTCCATTTTCTACTGATCTCTCCCCTCACAACCCCAGAATTAAACTGGTAATGTCATTGTAAGGTTAAAAAAAGTTACATAAAACAAAACGCTAGGTAAATAACTATATAGGTAGATTAGTAAAAGTTATTCATTTATTTCCTAAGATGTAGTCCTGGGATGGTTTGAGTCTCTACTCCCATGCTACTTATCAGAATAGTGCTATAAGCTAGGGGAATAGGACTAAGCGTACAAATTTATACTCTCTACAAGACTCCCACTGTATTTTCTGTATGGCAGGAGGGGACATATCTGAGTTATTCTGGTAAGGTGTTGGAGAACTTTGCTGTAAGTCTTGGAAGTCTTGGGCTTCTTAGGATTCACTTTAGATGAATATGGATACCTCAGTTGCTCTATGTTTGTCTTAGTATGCTCTGCATGGTGATTGGTCTGGTTTGCTCCTTATGCCACCACCACCACCACCACAACCGCCACCACTACCACCACCACCACCACCGCCGCCACCACCACCGCCACCGCCACCACCACCACTGCTACTGTTACTACTGCTGTGGTTGCTGCTACTATTTTACTGCATCAACTACTGCTACTATTGTTGCTATGACTGCCACTTTTGCTATTAGTACTGCTATTACTACTATTGCTGCTGCTATTGTTACTGCTATTATTACTACTGTTAATGCTAGCTACTGCTGCTACTACTGCTATTACTACTGTAACTTCTACTGCTACTGCTATCACTATTATACTAATGATAATAACACTTAGCATTTATATAAGGCATAAGCATTTATATAAGCATTTATATAACTACATGGCACATCAGATCTGCTGAAGTCAGGAAGACTTGAGTTTAAATCTATTCTCAGACACATTAGCTATGTGACCCTGGGCAAGTTATTTAACCTTCTTTACCTTTATCTTCTTCATCTGTAAGATGAGCTGAGGAAAGAAATAGCAGACCACTCCAGTATCTTGCCAAGAAAACCCCAAATGAGATCATGAAGAGCTGGATACAACTGAAACAATTGAACAACAACAAGCATTTATATAACACATGATATGGTTCAGACATTGAGATAAGTACTTTATAAATATCTCATTTGATTTTCACATCCTTCCTGGAAGGAAGGAATGATGATTATTCTCATTTTTTCAGTTGAGAAAGCTGAGGCAGAGGTAAAGTGACTTCCCCCAGGATATACAGCTAGTAAATATCTGAGGATGGATTTGAACTCGAGTATTACTAACTCCAGGAGAACTCTCTTTCCATTGTATCACTTAGTTGTCTGAACAATTGAATATAAATTTCTGTGTGTGCTATTCAGTTATTCAATTATATGTTATTCAGTTATATGACTTCTAGTTATCTTGCTTTTTTACCAATGCCACTACAGCTTCCCACTAATATCTCTTTTTTTTTTAGGCTTTTACGAGGCAAATGGGATTAAGTGGCTTGCCCAAGGCCACACAGCTAGGTAATTCTTAAGTGTCTGAAACCAGATTTGAACTCAGGTACTTCTGACTCCAGGGCCGGTGCTCTATCCACTGCACCACCTAGCTGCCTCCCCCCACTTATATCTTTTCTACTCTCTAGCTATATCTACTCCTACTTCAGAGCTCCATACCAACTAAATTTTACTTCTTACTATTGCCTGTTTATGAGATTGCCACAGTTTAGATGGATATCTCCATGCTATGGGAATGTCACACAGGCTTATGTAGAATGTAATATCCAAGGGAGATGTAATAACATGTCTACACATAGAATTATACCATTCCATTTTCAGACCTTCACATGATGCAGAACCTGTTACCAATCACTTGCAGACATATCAGAGAATCCTGGTACATTATCCTACAGTATCCTAGGTGATTCCTTATATTGTGGTACCCAACTACCACAGTCATATTCCTTGAACTTTTTGAAATATGTTATCTGTTTCAAAACTATTGCTCATTAACTCTTATTTCTCTCTGGAATTTCACCCTGACCAACATGAATTAAATACATGACATTATAGCAAAAGGTCATATATTAAAAATATAGAATTCAAGCTAAATACAAAAGAATTGAAATCACCATGAGACATTTGATCACTTGTTTCTTGGAATGATCTCTTCTCTTCCCCAGAGTTGATTACTCATCTCTGTTCCCCATGCAGTCTGATAAACATAGGTCTATAAGCTGTTCAGTCATTTTTCAGTAGTGTTTGCATCTTCATGACCCCATTTGGGGTTTTCTTGTCTGGAATGGTTTGCCATTTCCTTCTTTAGCTCATTTTACAGATGAGTGAATTGAGACAAAAAATGACTTGCCCAGGGTCACACAACTAGGAAATGTCTGAGGCTAGATTCTGTGCCCTGCACTTTATCCACTGACCTATCTATCTGTCTAGGTTATAAGCTAAGGGAGTTGAAAGAAGGGTATGAGAGTATACACCCTTTAAACTTCTCTTCACTCCATCTAATAGAGTGTATAAATGAATTAATGGCAATTTATTAAACATGTACTATGTACAGAGTACTTTGCTAAGTGCTTGGGATAGAAATAGAAAAGTATACTCTTAAAAACTTGCATTCTAGTAGAAGGCACAACACATAGCTACAAATGAGATGGTAAAGTCCCATGGTCTTAAGGGTGCTACACCAAAGCAGAGGAGTTGGTTGAGAATTTCATTGCAGCTTCTTGCAGCTCTAGCTTCTTGATATTGCAGAGATTATTACAGACAAAATACCTCATTTCTTGCTGTCTAGGTATCTCTCTTTCTCTCCATGTGTCTGTTCCCTCTGATTCTTGTTCATCTCTGACTCCTGTCTATGTGAATGTTGATCTATCTCACATATATTCACTCATGCCTAGTTCTCCTATGAGGAAACATAAAAAAAAAAACATCAGTTTTTAGTTATGAAGAAAGGAAGAATTTTGTATTGGAGATGAGAATGTTTTAAGATTTTTTTTTTTATTTGAGTGAGACTCAGCAGCTGAGAAACTAAAAACTTTTCCATATTTGGCTACATGAAGAAACTTTGATCTTATTCACTGGGGTACTCCATCCATGCCTTCCCATTTTGTATAACTCTTGTCAGTGTTTTCCCCAAAACTACAGAGGCTCTGTTTAAAGGGTCTTCCTCTCAGTCTCTTTAAATTTCATGGGTCCAGGGGCGGCTAGGTGGTAGAGTGGATAGAGCACTGGCCCTGGAGTCAGGAGTACCTGAGTTCAAATCCGACCTCAAACACTTAATAATTTCCTAGCTGTGTGGCCTTGGGCAAGCTACTTAACCCCATTTGCCTTGCAAAACAAACAAACAAAAAAAACCCCCCAAAACCCTTAAATTTCATGGGTCCAATGGGTACATGTACTGTCCATCTGTTATTGTTCATTCTTACTCTATAACTAGTCCCCCACCTTTTTTCAGTCAGATATCATTTGTACTTCATCTTAAGTATAATTCTTCACTTAGCAGTGAAATATTAGTATGTTTTATGATTTGTTTTGATTCACCATGTACCCCCACTTTGTCTTTCAGTGATGTTCCACTTTAATTTTGAGGGACCAGGGTATTTTATGACTTAAAGTCTTATGCTGTCCCTGGAATTGTACTATGATAAGGGATGGATCATGATTTTAGGTAGAAGTTAGGACATTAAAAGAAGTGTAGCTTCCTAAAGACAGCCCAACCTATCCCTTTCATATTTAATTCTGGGTCCAATTCATTATCTTTCTTCAGTTAGAATATCATAAGGTTGCTCATGATAAAAAAGCAAATTGAAACAAAAAAACCCTCCCCAAATTTAAATAAGAACTGACTTCTGAGGATCTAAAAGGATCTAACATTATCACTTTAATGAATTTTAATGTTTGAAGGGATCTTAATTGTCACAAAGTCCAAACTAATTTATATATCCTGAGATTGCTCCATTGATATGATAATGGAATATTCTTTTGCCCTGATTTTTGCTTTTTTGTTTTATTGTAAGTAAGACAGCAGTTTCTCAAAGTTCCCATTCAAGGAGCCTGAAGAATTGGGCTTTTATCTCAATATAATATTTCTTCTGTGATAAGTGGTCACATGTCCATGTGAAATGGCACTGAGAAAAATAAGCTGTGTCACTTTGAGATGGCTTCTTATGAGTGTTTAGAAATGATTTCTTATGAATTAAGTTTAAGAGCAATCATGTGTTTTAAAAAAATCCTTATTATGAATAAATATTCTTGAAACTTATTTGTCCACCTGAAAAGCAGAACAAATGCTTCTTTTAAAAGTAAGAACTCTTTTAGTTAGTAAGTGGAAGAAGAATGAGCACTTAAAATCTCACAGAATTTTCAGATGGTATTTAAATAATGAGAAGAGGGTTTAAAAAAAAAACCCCAGCACTATAATGATTCAATGTTTGTAAAGAATTTTCATGCTTCTTTTGAGAAAGAAGTTTTTAATTCTACTTCCATGGGCTGTCAAGACTACATCAAAAACTCCCATAGACTCAATGAATTGGTTTAACCCATTCTGGAAAACAATTTGAAATTATAAAAGAAAACTCATTAAATTGTTCATATTTTTGTATCTAGTAATCCAGTAGATGATATAGGTATAAAGCACATAAAAATCAAAAATAGAAAGAAAAGTTACAAATACATACAGATCTGGACATTAACACACATATATTCACACAGGCACTTTTGTAGCAAAAAAAAAAACTGGAAACAAAGTGAATGTTCATTTTGGAAATGACTAAATAAACTGTGGTATATTAATACAATGAATATTATTGTGCAATGATAAATGATAAATATGAAGAATTCAGAGAAACAGAGAAAGAATTGTCTGGATTTATGTTGAAGAAACAAAGCAGAATCAGAGGACAATAATATTAATGCAATTAAGGAATTCATTTATTAATAGAAACAGTAAAATGCATCTAAACTAAGCTAAATGCAACAACCAATTTTCGTCCCAGCAGACAATGACAAAGCACAAATAATTTTTCTTAGTAGACAAATAGGGACTAGAGGTGTGACAAAGGATGGAAAATGAAATAATTTTCAGTGGATTTTGAATAATCTATTTTTCTTATTAAAAAAGAGGGTGCAGTAGTGAGGAAAGGACTTACATTGAGAAATAACCACAATAAATACACAAAAGACATGAAAAACATTTTTGTAAAAAAGACATCTAAATTGCTCATATATTGAAGAATAAACAAATCATTGATTTTAAATGTAAAGGAATATTCTTGTGTCATAAAAAAGGACAAAATAGATAGTTCCTAAGTAAAGTGAGAACTGATGCAAAGTTAAATGAGTAGAGCTAGGAGAAAAATTATACAGTGACAATAGTAAAAAAGACAAATTTTGAAGATTTTAGAATTTTGATCTATGTAATGATGAACTACAAAGCCAGAGAACTGAAGATGAAACATGATGCCCTTTTTCTACTAGAGATATTATGGACTTAACATGCAGCATGAGACATACTTTTTTGGCTATGGACAATGTGGGGAATGGTTTTTGTAGACTATTCATATTTTTATGAAAGTTTCCTTTTTTCTTAGTTTCTTTTTTTTAAGTGTTCAGTGGAGTGGGGCAGAAGAGGGAAAAATATTTGCTAAATGAATAAATGTTTAAAAGATACCATGATTTTTTTTTATTTTATACATTAATTTAGCAAAAAGTAGCAATTGCTAATGCAATACAGTTTGCAAAACAATCTATAACAATCACCCAAAAGGGGATCATGTCTTTTCTTTCTTAACTAAAATCCCCTTCTCTGTTGCTCAGTATATTGGGTCATCCTGTCATGAAGACAACAGGGCAACTTCTAAGTCAAAGATAACAGTTTAATTAGGCTTTATTGTCAACATCACTCTCACTATTAGGTATGGTAACACTGGCATCAGTAGAGATAGTTAATATTAATTCCTATCATATGGTCTTGAGATAAAATCAGAAGTCTGATAGCAGCAAATCAACGGTGGGAAAAATCCACTGACCACAGCAAATTCCCTGATCATTGTCAATACATTTTTCTTCTTTCATTTTGAGCAACATATATTATTTATTTCCTAGAATTTCCTAGAATTGTGAAAAGATATACTACATGTATATTAATGAATCTCCTAGTCTGCCCCTTAATGTTCCACTGCCTTCCTTCTGAGATTACCATATATATATATATGTATATGCATATACCTCTATCTCTGTTTATCTATCTGTCTATATCTCCTGTAAGTAGGTAACTACTTGCATGTTGTCTTCCCCATTGAGGTCAGGGATTGTGTTTTTGCCTTTTTTTTATTCTCAGCATTTATCTCAATGACTGATATATATAGTGTTTAATATTTTTTTATTCCCTGATATAGCATGTATTTTTGATCAATACCATCTGTTATTGTGGTTCATAATAACTTATCTTAAGATATGGTGATCATTTGGGGAATGACTCAAATTGGGAAATTCCCCTGTAGTGCATTACAAACACATAGTAATTTTCATACACGGTCCTTTCCTCACCCTTCTGTCCACTCCTCTTACAACTCACCCCTTTTTTTGTTCTAGGAAGTCATTTAATTCTAGAAATCCATACATAATCTACAGATGAATTTTAGGAAAAACACGATTTGGCACTGTAATACCAACTACATCAAGCTTCGTTTTCTTAATAACATTCACTTGTTAATTTTAAACATTAGAACTCATAATTATAACAGTCCTTTTTTTTGAAGGAACAGTACCATCATTTTGCTAAAAACTGGCTCTTAGTTTTGTGACCGAGTGTAGTCACTTAACAAGTATTTATGAAGAACCTACTCTGTGCCAAGTCCTGGCTAAATACTGGGGATACAAAGAAAGAGGAAACAGTCCCTGTTCCTAAGGGGTTCAGTCTAATGGGAAGAGATAATGTGCAAACTATACACACACACAGACACACACACACACACACACACACACACACACACACACACACTCACACATATTTTTCAGGTTAACCCAGGGGGAAGGCATTAATATTAAATGGAACTTGGAAAGTCTTCTTGTAAAAGAAAGGTAGCCATTAGATTTTGGGTGAGAACTGAATAACACACCAATCAATTGCAAACTATAGTTGGAGTTTATAGCTTTATTAGTTAATGAAACATTCTTTTGACTTAAGTCCTGTTCACTCAAAAATATGAAATTATAGTTTTAGATCTGATCTGTCATGAAATATGTTCTAATCGAAATCCCTCGACATCCAAAGAAACTGAGCACGAGGAAGGTGCTAATTTTGAAGGTGATAATATTTGTACTTCATTCTCTGAATAACATCAGGGAAATGAAGCCATGACAAGTAACTAAACTGGATTTGAATGAAGGGGGGTGCTATGCTATTGTCACCAGCCTCATTTTCTCCTCCAGAACCATCTGGGTCCAGTGATCAGATATGGATCAGGACAACTGGAGATGGCCCTGGATGTAAGACAAGCAGGATTAAGTGACTTGCCCAAGCTACACAGCTAGTAAGGATCAAGTGTCTGAGGTCACATTCGAACTCAGGTCCTCCTAACTCCAGGACTGGTGCTCCATCTACTGCACCACCTATCTGGTGAGTGGCAAAGCCAGGACTACACGTTAGGTTAAATGCTTCTTGGTCCAGTTTTCTATTTGGTGCCATGTTGTCTCTGATAGGGAAAAAAAAATCATTGTGTCCTAGTATCAGATTTGACTTCTTCATACTAGAACTGGAAGAGTCTGATGAGATCATTGAATTTAAGCCTTTCCTTTTCTATACAGGGAAATGGAGACTCAGAAAAGTGAAATGACTAAGACCCTTAATAGCAGAGCTGGAATTTGGATTAAGCTAATTAGAATTTTGATTTGAAATGAAATCTTTAATACTGAATTAAATTAAATTAAATTAAAAATAGCAATCTTTAATAATAACAACAAGATTAAAGAAATCACATTCCCCAATCCATAAATCCACTTTCATTGGATGAAAAACTTAATCATTCTTTTTTTTTAATCAGAAAATGCCTTGTCCAAAGTTGGATTCTTGTAAACTAGTTGAGGATGGTGAGGGCAGAGGAATGACTATCTTTAGAGTTGCAATTAAATGAGAATGTTCATAAAATACTTTGTCTACTTTTATCCTTTCCATTAAGATGCACAGTAAAGCAATGGCTGAGCAGGTTGTGGTATATGAATGTAATGGAATACTATCATTCTGTAAGAAATGATGAGCAGGATGATTTCAGAAAAACCTGGATTGATACTGAATGAAGTGAACAGAACCAGAACATTTTATCTGGTATCGGCAACATTGTGTGAAAATCAACCATGATAGACTCAGTTCTTTTCATCAATACAAGTGATCCAATACAATTTCAGAAAACTTCTTATGGAAAATACCATCCATATCCAGAGAAAGAACTATGGAGTCAGAATGCAGATTAAAAAAAAAACTTTAAAAAACTTTTAAAAAATGTTTTTTGCTTTTACTTCCTCATGATTTTCTTTTCCCTTTTATTTTGATCCTTTTTTCATAACATAACTAATATGAAAATATGTTTAATATATTTGTGTATGGATATCCTAGATCACATTACATGCTGTCTTGGAGGTGGAGGAAGTGTGTTTGTGTGGGGGGATTTGGAAATCAAATTCTTACAAAAATGAATGTTGAAAACTATCACATATAATTGGATAAAATACTAAGTTAAAAAGCAGAGGTAGGTTGATATATATCTATTTTTAATTGAACATATTTCATTTTTAATTTCCCTCTTATGACAATTGTTCAATATATTTCCATTTATTCACAGTTTCTTCTAAAGTGAAGGGTTGAAGTTAAGCCACATGGAAGTTGCACCACAACTAAATAATGCTCTGCTTTTTTCTCAAAGGGAAAAATATTGTGGCAATCACTGGCTTCATTATATCTCTACCCTATTTGCAGCATGTTAATGGTTTCTAAACAAATGACCACTAATGATTGTTTTAAAAAAAACCCACTTCAAATAGTCTTACTTGGAAGCAAGTCTTTAGTATGGTGCCCCATATGCTTGACTATGTTGTTTAACATTTTTATCAGTGACTTGGGCAAAGGCCCAAATATTATGTTTATCAAATTTTCAGATGCCACAAAACTGGGACGGATACAAGACATGGTAGATGATGGATATCCAAGCCAATAGAAATAGAATATTCAAAATAAAAGAATCCTATTTGCTAGAATGTTAGGTCTAATCTATAACGATGAAATTTTATAAGGACAAATGTAGATTTTACATTTGGATTCACAAAATCAGTTTCATATATATAAAGGAAGTATGGCTAAAGAAATTTTTTTTCCTGACAATTAGAGTTTTAGAGAACTGTAAACTCTATATCTGTCAGCAATGTGATATAGAACCCCAAAAAGTCCCTAATAATATCTTAGACAGGTATGGAATTTAATTAAATAAGGAAACAAAAGTCCCATTGTCCATGTCTATTGTTAGCCACATTTGGAATATTATTATCACTTAGGGTCACTTTAGAAAGGACTTTTCTAAGTTAGAAGAGTGCAATCCAGATGGTGAAGGACCTTCAATCCATGCCATAGAAATGTAAAAGACAGTTTATATTTTAAACTCAATCAAAACAATTATCCTGATACCTGATGCTTTATCTTGATACTTTTATCAATTAATCAAAATTGCAAAGTAGATATAAACAATTCTTAGATACTTCTATTGAATCAATCAGAAGAGTAAACTAGGACCGAATTGGATAAAGAAGATGAATGCACACAGGAAAAGTCTTGCGATTGATGGAAGAGAATCAATTATTCCTATGGGGTTTATATAAAATAACAAGTCAGTTGCATTAAGCAGTTTCAGTAGTGGTCTAGCCAAATCCCTGACAGGAAACTCTTTCAAGTAGAGGACAGTCTCTCTTTCTCCCCAGCCTCTAATCCACCTAGTCCATGCCTGCAAAGTCACTGGATCATACAATAAACCACAACAGTGCCCTCAGCAGGGCTATGTTTCTATAAGTGGCATAGAAGAAAAAGTACCAAGACCAGGAAAATCTTAGGAGAGGGAAGGCAATAGCCTATGCAAATATCCTTACCAGAAAAGCCTTAGAAAACACAGAAGCAGAACATTAATCAAGAAACTTTAAGAGGATAGAACTTTGCTGAGTGACACAATTGGGAATAATCAAATGCAGACCTATAATCTGGAACTCTGAAGTCGATAGTTCATTTTTGTAGCATAGAAATAGCAAGTGAAGTAGAAGTAGTAAGTAATAGGAAGTCAGAAAATTTGCACAGGATCAACAAGATTCATTCATTTATTTACTTATTAAATTTTTGTACAAATCATGGTTTTTTTATATATTACTAAAATATTCTTGTTTAAGAGGAAACATAATACCCCCTCACCCCCAAAATATAGACCTTTATGAGAAATAAAGTAAAAGAAAGAAAGAAAACAATGTGTTTCAGTCTGTGTTTTGATACCATCAGCTCTGTTTTGGGTGGATCACATTCTTTTTTTTTCTTTTTTAGGTTTTTCTCTTTTAAGGCAATGGGGTTAAGTGGCTTGCTGAAGGCCACACAGCTAGGTATTTTTTTTTTTTAGATTTTTGCAAGGCAATGGGGTTAAGTGGCTTGCCCAAGGCCACACAACTAGGTAATTATTAAGTGTCTGAAGCCAGATTTGAACTCAGGTACTCCTGACTCCAGGACCGGTGCTCTATGCACTGCAGCCACCCCTGGATCACATTCTTTATGATAAGTCCATCACAAAAGTTACTTCCATATTTTCCCACTGTTGCTATTGCTGATTGTAATTCCCTCCATCCATACCTCCCATATATTATATTTTCTCTCTCCTTTCACTCTGTCCCTCTTCTAAAATGTGCTGTAGCATAGCTGAGTGGTGCATCAGACTAATTACCAGCCCTGGGGCCAAGAGGCCCAGAGCCCACATGCCACCCCTGAGACCCAGCAACCACCCGGCCTATGGTCCTGGATAGGCTACCCAATCCCAGCCCCTTGCAAGGAGTAAAAAAGAAAATGTGTTATATCTGACTATTTTCACCTATGATCTACCCTCTCCTGTATCACTCACATCCTCCCCCTTCACCCTTTCCCCTTTTTCTCCTTTTTACTCTAGATGTTTATACCCTATTGAATGTATATGCTGTTTCCTCTCTGAGTCATTTTTGATGAGAGTGAAGGTTCCCTTATTCCCCCTCGCCTTCCCTCCTTCCATATCATTGCAATAGCTCATTGCAATAAAAAAATCTTTAATGTGAAATGTCTTAGCCTATTCTACCTCTTCTTTCTCTTACTCCAGTACATTTCCCATTTAGCCATTGACTCCATTTTTACAATATATTATATCTTCAAATTCAGCTCTCTCCTGTGCTTCATCTATATAAGCTTTATCTAACTGCTCTATTAAATAAGAGGTTTCATATGGGTATTATCAGTATCATTTTCTATGCAGGAATACATGTAGTTCTTTATCATTAAGTCCCTCATATTTTTACCCTTCTCCTCCTCTACTCTCTGTGCTTCACCTGAGTCCTGTATTTGAAGGTCAAACTTTCTGTTCAGCTCTGGCCATTTCAACAGGAACATTTGAAATTCCCCTGGTTCATTGAAAGTCCATATTTTCCCCTGGAAGAGGATGTTCAGTTTTGCTGGATAGTTGATTCTCTGCTGCATTCCAAGCTCTTTTGCCTTCTGGAATATTATATTCCAAGCCCTACGAGCCTGTAATGTAGTTGCTGCTAAGTCCAATGTGATCCTGACTGCAGCTCCATGATATTTAAATTCCGTCCTTCTGGCTGTAATATTTTCTCTTTGACTTGGGAGTTCTGGAACTTGGCTATAATATTCTTGGGGGGGGGGGTCTCTTTCCGGGGAGAAATCAGTGGATTCTCTCAATTTCTATTTTGCCCTCTGCTTCTAGGATATCTGGGAAATTTTCCTGTAGGAATTCTTTAAAAATAAGGTCAGGGATCTTTTTCTGATCATGACTTTCAGGTACCCCAATAATTTTTTTTTTTAGTTTTTAGTTTTTCAAGGCAATGGGGTTAAAAGGCTTGCCCAAGGCCACACAGCTAGGTAATTATTAAGTGTCTAAGGCCAGATTTGAACTCAGGTCCTGACTCCAGGGTTGGTGCTCTATCCGCTGCATGCCTAGCTGCCCCCCCACCCAATAATTTTTATATTATCTTTCCTGAATTTGTTTTTTCAATGAGATTTTCACATTTTCTTCTAATTTTTCATTCTTTTGGCATTGAAGTATTGTATCTTGACTTTTTGTTAAAGTCGTCAGCTTCCTTTAGCACCATTCTACATCTGAGGGATTGGTTTTCCTCAGAGAGCTTTCTTATCTCCTTTTCCATCTGGCCTATTCTGCTCTTTAAAGCATTCTTCTCCTCAATAACTTTTTGAACTGTTTTATCCATTTGACCTATGTTGGATTTTAACATGTTATTTTCTTCAACATTTTTTTGAATCTCCTTGACTAAGCTACTGTCTTCTTTCTCATATTTTTCCTGCTTCTTTCTCATTTTTTTTCACAATTTTTCTTCCATCTCCCTTACTTGATTTTCAAAATCTTTTTTTTTAAGCTCTGTGATAACCTGAGCCCAACTTCTATTTTTCTTTTTTCCTTATTAGGTTGTTGTTGTTTTTTTGCAAGGCAAATGGGGTTAAGTGGCTTGCCCTAAGGCTACACAGCTAGATGATTATTAAGTGTCTAAGGCCAGATTTGAACTCAGGTCCTGACTCCAGGGCTGGTGCTTTATCCACTGCTCCACCTAGCCACCCCTACCAACTTCCATTTTTCTTGGAGTCTTTAGACGCAAGAGCTTGTACTTCCTCATCTTCAGATTGAGTATTTTGATCCTTATTGGGATCATAGACAATGTATTTCTCAATGGTGTTCCTCTTTTTTCTCTGTTTTCTCATTTCTCCAGCCTGTGCCTGGTTTTGGGTGCTTCCTGAGTTTTTGAGTATCATTGGGACAAGGATCTCAGTGTATGAAGCTCTGTCTGTCCTCCTGGTCTGTGAATGACCACAAGTGCACCCCTCTGCCATGGGGCTCAGGTGGGAGGGGCCCTGTTCTAATGGGGGGGCCTAAACTGCAATCAGGATCTGAATGTGGTCAGAGCCCCAGAGTCCTGTTCTGTTACAGAGGACAAACCTTGGAAGTCTCCCCTACCTTCAGTGGGCTGAGCACTCAGGACTCAGCTGCCTAGAGACTCCTGCTTGCTGGCTTCATGCCTTTTTCTGTTTCCTGAATCTGAGCTTCTGTGGCTCCCACTGACCATGCTGACTGCTTCAACTGCCCTGAGGGCCCGGGCTTTGAGCACTCACTCTGGCAGAGGTCCCCCTGCTGATCCTCCAAGTTGTGCCTGCTGCTCTCTGGGGGGGTAGGTTAGGAAACTGCCCCTGCTGTCTGAGCTGTGGCTCCCAAGGGCCCTGAGGAGGCTGAAGTTTCTTCACTCTAGTGGGCCACCACTCTCACCTCATGGAGTGGAGCCTTTCCACTATTTTCCAGGTTACCTTGGTCTGGAAAATTGTCTCACTGGATCTTCCTGTGCGTTCTGTCTTTTGAAAATTTAGTTAGAGTCATAATTTTAAGATTTTTGAAATTTTATGGAGAGAACACCTAGAAGAGGCTCTACTCCTGTTGCCACCTTGATTCCACCCCCCCAGGATCGACAAGATTTGACCATCCCATCCAAAAATGTGAGAGAGAGCAGAGCTTGCCCTGGCATTAAATCTCAGCTCAAGAGATGAATAAACAAAAGACACTGGACACTATGCAGAAATATTAGTAAAAACATGATCAATATAGATCTATGTTTAGCATGGTTACAAATGTAAAGCCTGTATCAGATTGCTTTCTGTTGGGAGAAAGGGAGAGGGAAGAGAGGGAGAGAGGCAAAAAATGTAAAATGCAAAACCTTACCAAAAAAAATTGATTGGTTAAAAGCTACCCTTGCATGTAGTTGGAAAAACAAAGAAAATATTTTTAGAAAATATTAGTAAAGAATCACCCAAGAGTATAAAGGTCTTCAAGAATTCCTGGAATAAAGCAATAGATTATAAATAAAATGGAAGTTATGAAGTAAATGAAAGAGTGAATACATTAAAACAAAAAGTTGTAAGTTTTACTTAGGAAATGAATTTGATGAAAATTAGAATGGGTTAAATAGAAATCAATGATTCTATGAGATGCCAAGAAATATTAAGGAAAAGCCAAAACTGAAAAATTGGCAGAAAATATAATTTACCACCTACCAAAAACAACTCACCTGGAAAACAGATCAAAATATAACAACCATTTAATTACCTTTAAAACAACCCACTCCCACCCACCCCATCTCCAATCCCCACAAATCCTGGATACTTTATTTAAAGAAATCAAATGAAAATTGTCCAAGTTCATTAAAACTAGAAGGCAATGTGGAAATAAAAATATCCATCAATCACCACCTGAATGAACACCCCAAATAAAAACTCCCTCAAATATTCCAGAGCTTCTAGGTTAAAGAAAAGAATAATGCAAACAGCCAGAAAGAGTTCAAAAACTAAGGAACCAGAATCAATATCACACAAGATTTGACAACTATTGCTGTAAAGAAAAGAGATCTTCCAAATGGCAAAAGATAAAGGTTTGCAAATAAGAATAATTTATCCATCAAAAGTGAGAATAGTACTACCTGGTAAAAAAATGAGAATTGACTTTCAAACATTTCTAATGAAAAGACTAGGGCTGAACAGAAGTGTTGAAAGACAAATACAGGAATCTAGAGAAAGCTAGAAAGATAATTACATTGTAACTCTTTTTTGATCTGTATATTAATCACTGCACTTGAAGCTCTGTCAGAGAATATTCTTAGAGTTAGTGAGTTAATAAACATATGTTAAGTGCCTACTATATGGGGGCACTGTAGTAGGTGATCCCAGCTCTTTTTTTTTTTTTTTAGGTTTGTGCAAGGCAAATGGGATTAAGTGGATTGCCCAAGGCCATACAGCTAGGTAATTATTAAGTGTCTGAAGTTGGATTTGAACTCAGGTACTCCTGACTCCAGGGCCAATGCTCTATCCACTGTGCCACCTAGCTGCCCTGTGATCCCCACTCTTAAGGAGCTCATAGTCTAATAGGGAAACAATATGCAAACACTGATATACAAACATACTATATAAAGGATAAATAAGAGATAATCAGCAAAGAGAAGACACTAGAATGAAAGGATTTCAAAAGTCTTTCTGTGGAAGTTTTAGATTATAGCTAGGATTTGAAGGAAACCAGGGAAGTCAGGAAGTAGAGATGTGGAGAGAGAGCATTTCAGGTAAGAGGGACATCCAGTGAAAATGTGTGGAATCCAGAAATGGAGTCTCTTGTACGCAAAGAGCAAGGAGACCAGTGCCATTGGATCAAAGAATAAATGGAGAGGTATGAAATGTAAGAAGATGGGAGAGGTGAGGAGGGACCAGGTTTAAAAAAGTCTCCTTGAAGAGCTTTTAATGTCAGAGGATTTTATATCTGATACTAGAGTCAATAAGGACATTGTAATTTTCTATTTTTTATTTTTCTAATTATATATAGATAATTTTCAACATTCATGTAACTTTACATACTGTACAGTATGTAAAAATGCAGTAAAGAAGACTGAAGGAGTGATTAGAGAGGTATGAGGAGAATTAAGGGAAAATAGTGTCTCAGAAACTAAAGAGGTTAATGATAGTGCTAAAGTCTGCAGAGGAGTCAAGAAGAATGAGGACTGAAAAAAGGCCACTAGATTTGACAATAAAGAGATCACTGATATCTTTAGAAAGAAGAGATTTGGTTGAATGATGCAGGATATCTACATGTATGTAGACATATGTGTATGTAGTGAGGAACATATGTGTATACATACAGGACTAAAAGACTTTTCAGACTTCGAGCCACTCTTTAAAAGATTGGAAGATGGCATGAAGAAAATTGAGAAAAAGGAATGTCCAAGACATATTTAGTAAATAGTGAATAAAATATTTTAATGGAAAGGAAGTATGGGAAGCAGGGTTGGAAAGAGAGATTGGAATGAGAATGAGAATTGGAATGATCACCAGTGTCAAACCAGGACATTTTGGTTTTATTATGTGGGAGAAGGAAACTATTGAAGGTTATTGAGTTTAGGAGTGACATGATCAGAAGTGACTATAAGGAAGATTAACCAGGAAGAAGTGTGCAGAATGTATGAAAGAGGAGGGATGCTAGACAGAGAGTACTATTAGAGAACTAAAATTCAGTGGCCCAGACATTAGGAGTTGAATCAATGGGGCTTTTATTTCCTAAGTCCTTAGTAGTGTGGGATAATTGAGTGAATGTTTATGAACACACTTTCTAAGAAAGAGTTGTATAGTTGAAAGATATTAGATTTGGAGTCTAAAAGACCTAGGTTCAATTGCTCACTGTGCATTTAACTACCTATGTGACTACTTAGCCTCTCTGGGCCTTTTTTTTGTCATTTGTAAAAAGAAGGATTTGGATGAGATGACCTGGTATGTTCTTTCTGGCTCTAAATTTATGATCCTATGAATATTCTAAGTGGAGCCAGTTGTAGTGCTTGAGACACATTAAGATTCAGAGAATCACTTAAGAGTCACCACACTGATTAGGACTTTGACTCCAAGTGGCTGTAAGGTGAGAGAGAGAACAGAATGGAGAAAGACAGATGGAACAGGTATGAGATATAAAAGAGTCAATCTAGGGAGTAGGAGTCAGTAAACTACTTAGATGTTACTACAAAATTTCATCACTTTGCTGTTTAGTGGTGAGCTACCTAAATAGAAAACAAAAGCAGCAAGCATCTTAAATTGTCAACAATTTATCCATTTGATATTCTGCCTGAAGCACCCATGCTTTGGACTGGACCAGGGCTCTCTAACCTTGATGAGGAAATCTTGATCCAGGTGAGACGCTTATCATACTGCAAGACAATATCGACTTGTACTTCTTTTTACTTTTCAGATTTGCAGAGATCCAGTCTAACTCCTCTAGACATTAAAATAGTGAGAGACTAGGCTGTGATTTCACTGCTATAGAAGTCTCCCTCATTGCAAATGTGCATTTCTTTCCCCTTATGGTATTAAAGAGTGGTCTTGAGCACTGAAAGTTAAGGGATCTATACAGTGTCAAATTATCAGAAGTTCTTTTTTTAATTGACATTTTTCCAAATACGTATTATGAAAGTCTTTAAACCTTCATCCATATGCATATGTATAAGCAAAAGCTCTTGAACCCAGGTCTCAAACCATCATCCCATGCTGTGAAACATCAGACTGGCTTTAATGACCAGAACTTGACCCCTGACTACAATTTTGTCAGTTGGGGACTGCCTTGAAATTTGGGATTTTGAACCTAAATGTAAACTTGAAATTTATCATAAGGTTTCATATAAAAACCCAATACATAAACTTATTATTAATTTAGCTGAGGAATTTAAATGAGGAATTTAAGTCCTAAAGCATAATTAGCTTATCAAAAGGCAAACAGAACAGTTGGGTCACTTATAAACCAAATTCTATTCCTTAGAAAAACTGTGGCTTTATGGCATCTGTGTTCTTTAGCAGAGCTTTAATGAGTGGATTGCTCTGGATAATATTCTATTCCTGTCCTCAAATAATGCTTTCTGTCCACAATCCTGTACTCCTTTGTTTTTTGAAAGGGGTTCTATAAAATGGGTGTCACACTCTCTATTGTACTGAATTGCAAGGCTCAGATGTGGAAATTGTGATGTAAATCAGGATAGTCTCTGCTTTATATTATCAATAGCAAATTCCACCTAAGATAATTTTTTCTACTTTTATTGAATCTGGTTCATAACAATGACTATTAAGAGATCAAGTAGTATGCAAAGTATTTTATATAAACAGGGATCTCTCTAGCAGCCTTCATTTTTCATTAAGTTTGGTTTATGCTTGAGTCCATAACACTGATCAGATCACTAAATGTTGATTCTGATTGGTGGAGATCTAGAAATGAGGACAAGGAAGACTGAAAAGTAATGTTTTCAGGGCAGCTAGGTGGATAGAGCACCAGCCCTGGAGTTGGGAGGACCAGAGTTCAAATTTGACCTCAGACACTTAATGATTGCCTAGTTGTGTGACTTTGGGCAAGTCATTTGTCTTAAATAAATAAAATTAAAAAGAAAAGTAATGTTTTCATGAGGATGGGAATAATGGCATTCTAAACTGTAGCATTCCCTTCAGGACCACACTGATGAGTTGAAACAAGTACCTAATCCTAAACTTTCTGGACTTTGAAATCATTCCTTTTCTACTGTTACTAGTGGACAATTGGCTTTTTTTTTTTACTTTTTCTTTTTCTTTTTCTTTTCAAAGCTTGCATAGCAAGGAAGGATTTCTGTGAAGTACGTTACCAGCAGCACTTTAAAAGCAAGATTAAAACACTGAACTACAAAGTGAATCAATCTGTCCTTTTCTCCATGCAAAACAGATGGCTGATAACATTGATTTTACTTTCATCCATGGCAATGTCTCTTTTGCAAATGCTGAAGAGCAACCCAAAGCGAGGGGTATGATCATATTAGGGGAATGTTGCTCCTATAATTTGTTGATAATATATTCTAGGCTAATGGGCAAGCAAGGCTGAGTCCCTTGAGCTATTATGAAAGTGCATGTACACTCAGAAACTATTAGCCTTTTTCATATAGCAGCTAAGAGCCATAAAAACTACTGAAATCAATTCAAACAATAATTTATCACTGACAGATTAAAATTTTACATTGATTTCTTTCTGGAATGAGAGTTATACATCTTAGAGAGTTTAATTCTTTTCTAAGATTTAAAATATGTTGGCAAGAGTTTTTGAGAAATATACAGAGAAGAAAAAAAGAAAATTTCAAAGTATTTTTGAGATAGATGCATGGTTTATACCTTCACTCATCTGAACTTTTTTTAATATAACTTCAACAAACCTACAGTTGTCCTCAGGACTTCATTTCCTACAATATTTTAGAACAAAGGGAACATAACTCATGGGTAAAGAGTTTACAGACTCCATTTCCCAGAGGTTTGTGTGTGAACCTGCAATATGGTGACATTACTAAGTGAGAACTAAGATGAGGAGTGAGGTAAGGTGTAAAGTTTAAAATGACCACCAAGTGGACATGAAAATAGAATGGATAAATAAGGTGAGACACACTATAGAACTTTGAATGGCAGAGGGAGATCCCACAGAGCAGTAGGGGCATGTTATTCCCAAATATGGGAGTTGTGGCTAGACCCTGATATTACAGAGCTGAGGTGAAAGTTTTCAATTGAGCTCCATTCTAGAATGGCAGATCCTCAGAAAAGAGCTCCAAGATGCAAATAACTACACTCTAAATGTTTGTCATTGGGGCTGTTGAGTTATGGAATGACTGTAACCTTCTGCCAGACTGGAAATCAGAGAGACTTAAAAGGAAATTATATGTCACCTAAAATTGGGGGAAACTATATTCCTTTGATTATGGTCACAGAAACTATATTGCTGTTTGATTTCAATTCTTATTACTTGTTTCATGTTTATTAATTCCTTTTTCTATTGATTTGATAGGTCTCTTTTAAATTCTAGCAAGAATTTGAATAGGTTGGAATTCATGCAGTGGATAGATTATTTGACTAACCAAAGTTGTCATAATCTTTGAATAAGGAGAGGTTATGGAACAATCCCTAGATTTAAATCTAAAGAAAACCTGCCCCTGTTTATAACTTTCCTATTTCTGTTGGTGGCAAAATCATTTTTTGAATCATTGAAATTAAAAACCTCATGATAGGGGAAATTAGCAACAAATCAGTCTGCAGGATGTCTTAGTTTTATTGGGGGAAATTTTTTTAAAGGACTTGTTTGGTTTCAGAGTAAAGAAAACAGAAACCAACAAAACAGAAATGTAAATGAGGACCTTAAAATTCTCATCCAGCTTGTTACTAATTCTTATCCATTCTACATCTGTAAAATCATTGTAATTGTTCTTTTCTTTTAATTTCTACTGCCAATACCCTACCTACTTCAACATCCTAACACCTCTAGGCTGAACCAATGACTTTTAATTCTAGTACCTCTTTCTGTTAATTATTCTCTATTTATCCTGTATATATTATTTTTGTACATATTTGTTTGCTTATTGTCTCCCCATTAGATTGCAAACTCCTCAAGGGCAGAGATTGATTGTCTTTTGCCTTTCTTTGTACTCCTAATGATTAGTACAATATCTGGGACATATTAGGGGTTTAATAAATGTTAATGATTGATTAGCTTGCATCGTTGTTTCTTAATAGTCACCTACCATCTGATCTTTTTTTTAATAATAATCCTAGAATAATAGAATTTTAGATTTGGAAAAGACCTCAGATATCATCCAGTACAAACCAGAACTAAGTAGGAATTCTCTTTAAAATACCCTCCAAAAAGGAGAAGGAGCTGCTAGGTAGCAAAGTGGATAGAATGGCACGTCTGCAGTCAGCAAGACTCATCTTCTTGAGTTCAAATCTGACCTCAGTCACATACTTCCCCTCCCAGATGGATACTTTTGTAACAGTAAACTAGGCCATCTTTTGTCTCAATTCTTACCTTAGACGTTGAATGAATATAGCCTCAGACAAGCTGAGACCCAGAAAAGAAAAACTGAGGTCACCTACTGCATCTTTGGCCATCACCCAAGTCATCTTGACTTTTCTCTAGCTACTAGATTCCGAAGACTGAAGGAGAGTGAAACTGATGACTTAATGCAGCTCTGCCTCATTGAAATCCAATTCTCATGTGTCAAGACATCATCCTTATGATGTCATTGGTCCTCAAAGAATGGACAACAACAGCATCAACTTCTACTCATCACTGCCAGCATATGCCTCCTAAGGCAGAAATCTGACCTCGTAGCTGTGGTAGGAAGAGTATGGGACTTTAAGTCATAAGACTCATAGAATCATACATATATAATAGGAAGGAACTACTCTCTTTTTACAAATGAAGAAAGCAAGGTTCCTAACCAAGGATCAAACTTTAAGTCTGCTCTGTACAGGTTATGTGTCCACAAACAAGTGACAACCTCTCTGAGGCTCAGTTTCCAGCCCTAAAAAAGGACAATGATACTCATACTACCTATGAATTGTGAGAAAAATGCCTTGTAATCTCTCAAAACAACATCTAAATATAATTGATAATTGCTAGTATTTTTTGTTTTTGTTTTTTGCAAGGCAATGGGGTTAAGTGACTTGCCAAGGTCATATAGCTAAATAAATATTAAGTATCTGGGGCTGAATTTGAACTCAGGTCTTCCTACTTCCAGGGCTGGTTCTCTATTCACTGTGTCACCTAACTGCCCTATTTGCTGATGTTTTTATAATCATTTTAAGATTTATGAAACACTACATTTATTATTTCATTTGATCCTCTTTGATATCAAGGCTGGCCAACCTTACTTTTAAAAGTTTTTATTTAAAAAATAGACAATATATTTTGATTTGCTATTTTAGTAAGAGCTCTGTGGTAGCTCAGCTTTGTTTACTAAAACATTTAATAAATCCACAGGTGGGCCACCTAAAAATTGAACTGCAGGTAGCATGCCACCAATTGCTGCATTTTGGAAAGCCTTGATGTAAGGTCATTTCACCCATTTACAGATGAGGAAATGGAAACTGAGGGAAGTTAAGCCAATATGCATTTTTAAAGCATTTACTTTGTTTCAGGAATTCTACTACTTGCTGGGAATACAAATACAAGCAAGAAGAAAAAAAAAGATTCCACCTTGTCCCCTAAGAAAGTTGCATTCTAAAAGGGAAAGATAACACATAAAAGGGATAGCTAGTGGGTCCAGCAAACAGAGTAATGGCCTTGGAATTAGGAAGGGTCATCTTTTCGAATTCAAATCTAGCCTCAGATACTAACTGTATGACTGAGCAATTCACTTCACCCTGTTTGTCTCAGTAAAATGAATGGGAGAAGGAAATGACAAGCTTCTCCAGCACTTTTGCCAAGAAACCTTCAAGAGTTGGACATGTCTGAAATAACAACAATTGAAAAGTGGGAATATGGTATGGGGAGGAAAGAAGGTATTTGTACAGGTTGTTAATTGTTTAGTTTTGTTCGACTCTTCTTGACTCTGATTGGGATTTTCTCTCTGAAGAACTTTAGTATTGATTGTGAAAGATGCTGTCACAGGACCGCTTGGCCTAGTGTGCCTGCCTCAAAGAAGGTTCTGTGCTCCCTAAACAATGCAGAATCATTGTAGCACAAAGAAAACCTGACCTGTGCAAATCCAGAGCCATCCCAAATGTTTTAACTGATTACTTGTGCCAACCATGTGGTAGCACCTTCCAAACTCATATAGGACTGATCAGTCACAGCCAAACACACTGTACTCTGACCTCAATACTGTGATGTTACTGGTCCTCTTTATTTTTTATTTTTTAGTCCTCTTTAAAAACAAAGGATAGGGGAAGCTAGGTGGCACAGTGGATAGAGCACTAGCCCTGGAGTCAGGAGTACCTGAGTTCAAATCCGGTCTCAGGCACTTAATAATACTTAGCTGTGTGGCCTTGGGCAAGCCACTTAACCCCATTGCCTTGCAAAAACAACCTTAAAAAAAGGATAAACAATAACATTGTGTGACAGTGATTGTTAACTGGTACTATCTGGATGCTGAAACACCTAGGGTCTTAATTATATTGACAACAATGCCAATGGTCTGTATTCACTTAACTTTGACTCCTGACATCACTGTTGATGAATTTATTTTGAAATCACCTGCCTCTGAAATTCTGGTAATGCTTTTCTTTATACTTTAAATGCATTTTCCTGCCCATCTGTCTTGTTCAGAGCCTTTCTATCCCTTACAGTCAAGATTAGGTACCATTTTCTCCATTAACCTCTCCCTTAGTTCCCAAGTCAGAGATAATATTGCATTTATTAGTTGTAGATATTTATTTGCATTTATAACTCTCCTATGAATTGATAATTATTAATTTGTATAATATGTTTTCTATTACCTTCTAGACTGTAAGCTAATGGAATCAGAAATTGTGTCTTATTTGTCTTTCTAACCCTTGTGTCTAGTATAGTGTCTCAAATCTAAATCCTATTAAATGCTTTTCTCAAATTCAATTAACCTGAAATAACACAGTAGAGGGTTATTTGCAATGTCCTTGTGAGGGAATTTAATTTGTTATCACTTTTTGTCCTGAGACATGTTGCTAGAGATAATGTTAGGATTGGAGTGTATTCATGTGAATGAAAATACTAATAACATGATCTGCTTCCAGAAGAGCCACCTTTCTTCTATGGCGTTATTGTTTGTGAGATCTTTCATTGTTTATGGACCAGCATTGTGTACAGTGAGCAAACACTATAGAGAGGAAATGAGAATTCTACCTTTAACAGCTCAAGTGACTGGGTGTTTGATGGAACCATAACTGTTATAGATTATATGTGGAGATGACTTCACAGACTGATATTAGAGACTTAAGAATGGGAGGCCATCATATAATTCAGATTCTCAGATAAGGTTGACCAGTAGGAGAAGGTGACAAAATCTATGCTTTGTCAACTCCTTTCATCCTGAATGGAGCTTGTTAGTTAGATTTTAACAACCCATGACACTTAAAAAGTGTATCAGAGGGGCGGCTAGGTGGCACAGTGGATAAAGCACCGGCCCTGGACTCAGGAGTACCTGGGTTCAAATCTGGTCTCAGACACTTAATAATTACCTAGCTGTGTGGCCTTGGGCAAGCCACTTAACCCCATTTGCCTTGCAAAAAAGCCTAAAAAAAAAGTGTATCAGATTTGCCATGTATCTTTCCCTTAATCCATTTGGGGATAAATCATCTCCTCTAAAGCATCCCTTACTCCCTACCCTGCCCTAGCCCTTGCCCTCCCCCCAGCCCAGTAATTTTCTTTAAGCTTGATTATGAAATTTCTCTACTCAATAAGCTTCAGTGTCTCCCTATTTCCTTTTGGATTTCTAAACTCTGACATTTAAAGCTCTGAACAACCTGGTTCCTTTCTATCTTTTTCAGTTCAATGCTATGAACCATGGTCAGTCAATCAAAAAAACATTCCTCAAGCACTTTGTGCTAGGGATAGGAAGAGAGGTAAAAGGCAATCCCTCAGGGAGCTCACAGTCTAAAAGGGAGACAACATGCAAACAACTATGCACACGCAGGAAATTTGGGAGATGATCAGCTGCAAAAGGCACTTGTATTAAGGGGGATTGGGAAAAGCTTCCTGTAGGAGTTAGGATTCTTGCTGAGACAACTGCTGTTCCAAACTCCCCATTTCTTGTCTCTGGGTCTTGGCATTGGTGGTAGCCAGTTCTTATATTGTTCTCCCTTCTCACTTGCAAACTCTTGGAATTTTTAGTTTCCTTGGAAACTTAGCTCAAGCACACACTTCTACAAGAAACCTTTCCTGATCTCCCCAAATACAAATGCCCTCCCTTCCAAAATGACTTTGTAGTCATTTGCATAAATTCTATACATATTTACAAATCTGCATGTTGTCTCTCCTGATAGAATGCACTCTCCTTCAGGGCAGTCCAATTTCACCTGTGTCATATTCCTAACACTAAGCATGGGAAGTATTTAAGAAATACTTGCTAATTAATTGAAAAAGGTGTATGATTCCTAGCTATGCTATAAACTAAGCCCTAGGAAGATTAGTGAACATTGATAGAATGGCAGGTGGGGTTTCAGCTGGATAGAGTGGAAGTGGGGCCTTAAAGAATGGAAAAGACTTTGACAAGGATGATTTTGGGGGAGTGACATGGTCTTGAGGAAAGAGTCCTGGATTTGGAATAAGATCTGGGTTTGAGTTTTGATTTTATTAAATACCACTTACATGACCTCAGGCAATCATTTCTCTTCTCTTGGACTTTGTTTTCTCCTTAGGAAATGAGGGAATTGAATTAGAGAATCTCTAAGGTCCCTATCAGCTGGTAAGTTAGATAGTAAAATTTGAAGATAAAACTATACCCCGTTTTAGTAGTATTGAGTAACTATATTAAGAGGAGAATTAAGTTGATGATAAATGAGCTACAACAAGAAAGTACCGAACCAGATATTAATAATGTTAATGATAATTATCATAATTTATAAAATATATTATTAATTAATTTACAGAATACTTTAAGTTTTACAAAATACAACATTTGTATACATTATTTCATTTGATCCCTACAATACATTTGGAGGTATGTATTACAAGTATTATTATCTTCATTTTACAAATGAAGAAATTGAATCTGAGAGAGGTCAAGTTACTTGCCCACAGACACACAGCTAGTAAATATTATATGTGAATTATGGGTCCAGTTAGAAGGGACAAATATATTTACAATTGATATTAATAGGGAAAATATAAAATATTTTCTGTACATAAAAACTATCATAGTTTCTCATCTCAGGTTTTTGCATACAAAGGACTTTGGGACTCAAGACTGAGACTTTGAATGAGAAGATAATTCAAAGTAAAATATTTTAAGTAGTGGGATAGAAAACATACATAGTGAATCTTTAGGGTTAGGAAAGGATGGAATAAAGTTTGAATTATTTATAAGAAAAATGTAAAGGTGTCTTTATAAAGCAGTGTCACTGACCACAACCATATTCCAGGAGAAATTCATTATTAAAAAGATATTTTGAAAAACTAGTAGTTTCCTTAGTGATTGCTATATGCGATCCAGAATTGTGCTTCCTAAAATTGTGTACATACACACATGTGTATGCATGTGCACACACACACATAGAGGGAAACAGAGCAATCATTTCAAACATGTCTTTCTGTTGGAATAATTACTATATTATGAAGTGACAATGTTGGAAAAATTATTTCAAAATAACAGAAACTTTACTTGAAGAGAAACTTAGAGGTCATCTATTTCTTTTTCCTTTCCAATGCAGGAATTCTTTCCATAGCAACCCTAACAGATGGACAACCATCTTCTGCTTAAATACTTCTAGTAATAGGGAACTCAGTATTTTACAGAGTGTTCCATTGTTGGTTGACTCTAATCATTAGAAAATTTTTCCTTAAAGTTTATTTCCTCTTCTGAGAAAATACTTTGGAGGTTTTTTGCAACAACACAGAATAAACCTTCTCTCTTTCCCACATAACATTGCTTCAAATATTTCAAGACTGATATCATATCTTCTCTCTTCCAGACTACACATCCTAAGTTCTCTATACATTTCTTAGAAACTGTAGTTTCTAGACCATTTCTCACCATTTTCCTGAACAAGCTTTAGTTTTGTCTTATGGTGTGGCATCAATAATTATATATAATATGGTAGGTGTGGTCTAATGAATAGAATGATTATCTACTCTGGTATTGGTACTAAACTTCTATTCATACATGCCTATGATTTCATTATTCAATTCACTTCAATTCAATACAGAAATCATTTACAAAGTGATTTCTATATGTAAGACACTGTGATAGCCCCTGGAGAGAAAAAGGCAAAAATTAAATAATTGTTCCTCTAAGGGTACTTTACATCAGGGTAGGGGAGAGGATTAGGATACATATGTACTCAAAGTATGAAAATAAATTCAAAATATGAAAAATGTGAACAGAATAAATGCAAAGTAATTTGGGGATGGGGAGAATATTAACGGTTGGGAGAATCTAGAAAAGTCTACTAAGAGGGGACTTGGACTTGAGCTAAGCTTTGATAGGAGTTAGAGATTCTAAAAGGTAGTGATGAAGAGGAAATATTTTGCTTAGGGAGGCCACAACAGCAGCATATGGAATGTCATGTGTAAGGAACAACAAGAAGGCTAGTGTGATTGAAATATTGGATGCATGAGGGGGAGTAATTTGAAATTAGTCTAAAAGAGAAGGATGGATACAGATTTTAAAGGTATTTAAATGTCAAATGAATTTATATTTTATGCTAAAGACATAGGAAGCTCCTGAAGCTTTTTGAGTTGGGTAGTAACACAATCAGATCATTGATTTAGGAACCTTAATTTGGTAGCTGTGTGGTAGAGCTTGAGAAAGGAAGAGATGAGTGTCAGAGACACAAATCATAAGGTTATTACAGCAGTCCTAGAGGGACTTTGTTAGTGGTTATGTAAATGCAAAGAAGGGAACAGATGCAAGAACTTTGTTAGTGGTTGTGTGAATTCAAAGACGGGGACAGGGAAGCTAGGTAGAGCAATGGATAGAGCACTGGCCCTGGAGTCAGGAGTACCTGAGTTCAAATCCTGCCTCATATCTAACTGTATGACCTTGGGCAAGTCACTTAACCCCACTGTCTTAACTTTAAAAAAATTAGAAAAAAAAGAAGTGAGTTATAAAGAAGGGACAGGTGCAAGAAATGTTCTGGAGATGGGATCAATTTGTGGGGTTGAGGGAGAATGAAAAAAGTTGGTATAACTTCAAAACTGTTCATCTGAGTGATTGGGGAAAAATGGTGATGCCCTCTGTAGAAACTGGGAAGTAAGGGGAAAGAAAATTTGAAATGCCTATAGAACACCCAATAGAGATATACATGTCTAAGATGTGTTTGCTTAGTGACTATCGAATTAATGATGAATTGCTTAGTGAATCTGGGATGAGATCACCAAGAGAATATAGAAAGAAGAGAAGGAAAGAAAAGGGGTTCCCAAGAGAGAATCCTGGGTTTAAGCATGAATAGGGGCAAGGACATGAATTATCATTCAAATGGGTGGGAAAAGAACATGGAATAATGACATGAAAACTCTGGGAGGAGAGATTATAGAGAAGTCAAGAAGGATGAGGACTAAGAAAAAGTTATGCCACAACATTCATCTTTTTTTGCATGAATTAAAGTCAATCCATTATCTCTCCCAGCTTTCATTCCTTTACTAGCACAATTTTAAATGTTTATCTTTGAAATACATTTATATATCTACCCTAAGATATGTCATCTTCATAAGCTCATCATTTTCAAATGCTCACATAGATCTTTTATTTCATCAAGGTAGGTATTCTCTCTCATCTATTCCACCTGACTATCCTTTGTGACTCTTGTCCCAAAAGTCTGCTCCAGGGGAGCCATCCAGTTTTCTAGAACTCCCTAGTTCATGAGCTCCTTCAGTCAAAGATTCTTCTTGCTTTACTTTGCATTCCTAGTATGTAGTACCCTTCTTGGTACATGGTACTTAAGTCAATATGCTAGTTGACTTAATTTGACATCACCAGGATAGCAGTAAATCATATATGCTATCTATTGATTATACATTGCTCTCGCCATATATCTACCCATCTTTTTTGCCTGTTTGTTTGTTTATATGTTTCTTTCATGACATTCTTTATTCCAATTTTCTTTTGTAATTCCTTTTTTTAAAAACTGTGTTGCAACTATTCACACCTACCATATGCCTCTCCATTGCCCACTGGGTGATGCTCATTTTCATACCATATGTTTCCCTGACTTGCAGCTATGGTAGACTTGTAGTCAATGAGAAGTTTGTGGTCTTTAAACAAACTTTGTAAATTTTCAAAGACATTCTACTCTGCTCTCCTTCTGTTCAATACTGGGTCTAACTTGTTTATTTATCAGCATCTTCAACTCTGTAAATTGTCTATATAATTGCACATTACTCTAGACAATAAGCAGTTTTCATCTACTTGGATTTTCTATGTTTTATCCATAATTTTAGCCTATTAAAATCCTTTTATCTGTCTGTTAGGGCTCTGGCAATGGGATTATATATTAAGGAAATATCTCATAGAATTCTGGCAGCTCAGAATGGTTTTAAAGTGGCATAACTTAATATGAAACTACTCCAGAGACAAACAGAAGCAAACATTCTGAACAATGACTCTGGAGATGACAGCTTTTATTGCAAATTTATTCCTAGAGACTCCTGGCTGATGGATTTCCTTATATGATCATTGGATTCCAGCTTTAGGGCTGGAAGAGTCCTTTGCATCATCAAATCTAACCATCATTTTACAGATGAGGAAAACTAAAGCCCAGAGAAAGGTTAAAACTAGCAGAACTTGTTTAACTACCTGTGAAAACTATCTAACCTTATTATCATCTAGCCCAAAGGTTGGCAGACTGAGATCAGAGGGTCAAATCCAGTTCATCACCTATTTTTATAGGCCTGTTTTATAGCTGACAATGTGGGGTTTTTTTATATTTTTTTTATTTTTTTGCAAGGCAAAAGGGGTTAAGTGGCTTGCCCAAGGCCACACAGCTAGGTAATTATTAAGTGTCTGAGACCAGATTTGAACCCAGGTACTCCTGACTCCAAGGCCGGTGCTTTATCCACTATGCACCTAGCCACCCCTGTTTTTTATATTTTTAAATAAAATAAAATTTTAAAATATTTTAGAATCATTCTTAGCTCACTGTACACTAGAAAATAGGTAGCCATCCATGGTCCATAGTTTTGCTGATCTTCATCTAGGCTAATTCATATTTTCCCATCGTGTCTACAAGAATAGCTGTGAGAAACACTGTCAAATGTTTCACTGAAAGTAAAATGTGCCATATTTTTGACAACTCACTGATTTTTCTGGTATTTTTTTTTTAAAAAGAAGCTATTTTGGTGTGATTGATATTGAATGTGTGCTTGTTCCTATTGATCCCATTCCTCCTTTTCTCACAAACCACTGTTTTATAGCTCATTTTAATATTATTCTAAGAACTGATGTCCAACTTACCAGTCTATACTTTTTAAAAATCTGTTTTAAAAAATCTTTTTTTTAAAAAAATCTTTCATCCTTTTGAAAAAAAAAGGCAGATTTTTGTCTCGCCAAGTTTTCCCTAAGATTAACAATGGTTTTATGATCACACCTGCAAATTCTTTCGTACCCTAGGTTGTAATTTGTCTGAGTATGGAATCCTGTATGATTCCAAGCAACCATGTACTCTCTTATCTCATCTTATTTTTGGACCTCAAATCTCTCTTTCTGAAAGATCATTTTTTCCTACTGAAGAAGATGGAAGGAAAAGAAGAGTTGGGTTGCTTTACCTTCTCTGTATATACCAATGTATTTTCCTTCAGTGGGAGGTGTTTATGCTCCTGATCTGACCAGGGAAAAAGGTTGGACAGTCTGTGGCTAAGCTTTCTTTGTTCTGCTGACTGAAGAATTGTAGGTGCAGGGACAATAGTGTTTGTCTATCTATTCAGAATGGGAAAGTCCATAGCATTAACTTTTAGTTTGCTTAAGGGAAGAAGAAAGAGGTGGAGCTGACAGGTCAGTTACCAGAGCAATGAGCACAAAATCCAGAACTATGGTGGCTCAAGGCAGAAGGCTTATATGGTAACCAGAGGGCAGGTGGGCAGTGAATGATGCAGCAAGGAAATCAAGAAAACATGAAACACAATCTGACTTCAGCCTGTGAAACTGTTGTTTAACAAAGTTTAAGGTTAACCAGAGAATGTCTAAATAATTAATTACCCTAAGAGGGGTAACTATACTTGAGAATATGATATTAATCCCAAATTCCTTTTTCTTCCAGTTTCCCTAAGTATTAAGGCAAAATTCTTGTCCTCATAGAGCTTTTGGCTTACTAAGGGGACGTGACATATATTTAAATATGTTTAAGACAAAAGAACTTCAGGCCAGTGACATTGGCCTCCTGTTTGTTACATTCAAGACTCTCTGTCTCTCAGCTCTGGGCATTTTCTCTGACAATCCTTCATATTTAGAATACTCTCCCTCCTCTGCTCCTACTACTGCCCTTCTTGGTTTCCTTTAAGTATCATTTAAAATCCTGTCTTCTATAGGAAGCCTACCTTAATCCCTCTATTCCAGGTCCTTCCCTGTTACTTTCTACTTATTTTGCATATAACTTGCTTTGAATATATTTGCTTGTATTTTCTCTCCCCCATTAGATTGTTAAGTCTTCTTTAAGGGACTCTTTTTGTATGCCCAATTCTTAGCACAGTGTGATTAGACAATTAATATTATAGTCTCCTAATTAGTTTCCCATTTTCTATTCTTTCCCCATCTCTAACACATTCTCTACCCAATTGATATTTCTAAAGCCAAAGTTTGATCCTGTCTCTTGCATCTCTAGGCTTCCAGGGAAGCTCCAACGGCTTCCTCTTGCGGCTAGGCTAAAATGTAAGTTTTATAAAATGCAAATGTTTTCATACACTCTACATTCCACACAAAGTGGCTGGCTTGCTTTTCTTCACACGCAACATTCCATCTCTTGTCTCTGATATCCATGTCTTTGCAAGACCTTCATCCATTCTTGGAGAATGCAATCCCTCAGCTTCCTTCAAAGTTGTTATCTTCCTTTTACAGATGGGGAAACTGATGCATATAGGATTAAATGATTTAGCTATATTAACCAGCTAGTGAGTGCCTGAGGCTGGATTTGAATTTATGATTTCTTGCCTCCAGATCTAGTGCTCTTTCCATTGTGTCACCCAAATGCCTCTAGGTACCACTTAAATACTACTTAATAAACCATTTGATGTTCCCAGTGTTGGGTAGTTAGATGGGTGGTTAGATGGTACAGCAGGTAGAGTACTGTATCTGAAGCCAGGAAGACTCATCTTCCTGAATTTAAATCTAATTTCAGACCCTAGTTGAGTGAATGTGGACAAGTCTCTTAACCCCATTTGCCTCAGTTTCTTTACCTGAGAGATGAGCTGAAGAAGGAAATGGAAAACTACTCCCTTATCTCTTCTAAGAAAACCCCAGATTGGAGTCATAAAGAGTCAGTTTTCAGAAATCTCACTCTCAGGGAAGAAAAGCAAGGGCACAGATGACCAAGAAAGAAAATAAAGACGTTAGAATGCTTCCACAACCAAAAAACATGTATGTGTAAAAGTTTGGGAAAAAATCATTTTGAAACAAACTTTCAAAGGCTTCTGTGTTCTTTGCAGAGGAATCAAGCATGACTACCCTGTACAATTTCAGAATTGTCCCTCATGAGACTTCCTAAATTTTTTTTATAAATGGTTCAATACAATCTTGAGTTCCTATAGTATTTTTAAATGTGAAAAATGTCTATTTGTAATGGTTGGCCTCAGTGTTTTTTCTGACTTAAGAGAAAATATTGTTCCATTTTATATCAATTTTACCCCCTCTCTGAGATTTTGTTTCCTTGTAGACTTAAACCATTTCCTTTTTGTTTCAGGTTTTGATATAGATTTCTTCTCTCTACCACACTTGATAGTCTTAGATTTTTATAACATATTTTATTTAATTTACTTGTTAGTGAGTTTAATTCTCCCTTCCCCCAAAACTATTTTTGTTTTAGTGAATTCTTTTTTCCATTGACTTTATTTATTTATTTATTTATTTATTTAGCAACTATTAGTTGAGAGCTTGACAGCATGCAAGACACTACAGGGGATATACATGTTGATGTTAATATTAGTTATTTTATGATTAGGTTATAATTAATGATGAAATTATAATTAATGTTGATTATTAATACTGATGAATATTAATCATTTTGTATTAATGCTAATAAATGATAAATAATAAATGCCCTCAAGTATCTTACTTTTAAGGGGGGGGGTTGCATTATATAATTATAGCCATGTCTCACTGGAAAGAAAATAGCACCTGGATTTGATAAATCATGTCTAACAACTTAAGCCTTTGAAGACTACAAAACAAATTTGTAGGAAAACAATTATTTTCTCTTAATATTTTAATGAACGTTTAGAAAACTCCTTAAGATTTTCAAAGTACTTTACAAATGACATACTATACAAAAGATATAATTCTTAATACATAAAATAGGAATAAAATTAAACATATTAAGGAGAATACTATGCATTTTTGTTTTTGTTTTTGTAAAGCATTGGGTTTAAATGTCTTGGCCAAGGTCACACAGCTAGGTAATTGTTAAGTGTCTGAGGTCAAATTTGAATTCAGGTCTTCCTGACTCTAGGACTGGTGCTCTATCCACTGCGCCACCTAGCTACCCCCAAATACTATGTTTTATCCCTAAATTTTAAAAAAATGAAAATTACAATAAAGGAAGATACCAGAAATGTAGGTAAAATGAACATTTGATACCCTTGCTTCACATATGATTTCCTCTTTGGAAGTAGCAATCCCTAAAGTTTTAGTAATTTGGCTATGCTTTTTAACCAGTTGCAAATCACTCATTAATGCTTCTTAGTTTAAATCCATAATACCTTCTTTCTCACTTGTCCTCTGATAGTCCTTTTTCTGCTAACACCTACACAATTTGACAGCGTGCATAAGATAGGAGCATATAGGGGCGGCTAGGTGGCGCAGTGGATAAAGCACCATCCCTGGAGTCAGGAGTACCTGGGTTCAAATCTGGTCTCAGACACTTAATAATTACCTAGCTGTGTGGCCTTGGGCAAGCCACTTAACCCCATTTGCCTTTCAAAAACCTAAAAAAAAAAAAAAAAGATAGGAGGATATATAAAATGGAGGGGGTCAACTCAACAATCCCTAAGTCTTTTCCAATTCCAACATTTTATGATTATATGTATCAGAAAAAAATTTTAAATTGCATTCATTCAACAAAATTTTACTGAATGATCATTTTGTTTAGATCATGGCTCAACAATATTATTATGTACTTAGATTGTCGTCTGTATAGTTGTTCATTTAACTTGGAATTAACGGCCTCTGTGTGGAGGTACTGATAATCAAATCCAAGATAAGCCCACCTTCTATGGGCTAGGGACTGTGCATTTTAAAGATGGGAATATGAAGAAAGGCTCTTGAGGAGCTCAGAATCTAATGATGGAAACAGCATAAAACAACTATGTACAAACAATATATACAGGATAAATTGGAGGCAATCTCAGAAAAAAAAAGATGCTAAGATGACAAGGCCTTGGAAAAGCTCTTGTACAGGTGGGATTTTAGCAGACTTGAAGGAAGCCTTCAAGAGGCAGAAATGAGGAGGAAAGAATTCCAGCCAGCAAAAAATGTTGGAGGCAGAAGAAAAGATCATGCTGTTGCTTCATTCCTCTCCAGGCTACCCTCCTTACTGTCTGGACTTTCTGTACTGTGTTATGGAAACCTCCTCACCCTGGAAGTTCACTCCACCCTTGGATTCTCATACTAGATATATCTGCCTTTCTCTGGTTCTCTAATTGGTTGCAGAACCTCTGTTTTAAGGAAATTGCTCAGACTAGTCATATCTCATTCCTCTCTAGTACTCGTCTTCTTCTAGACTTTCTCAGTCACATCCCTTTGACTGTACTCTATTAGAATGTAAGCTCCTTGGGGGCAGGTACCATCTGTCTTCCTGCTTGTGTTTGCATTCCCTCAGTTTAGCAAAGTGCCTAGGGCATAGTGAGCATTTAAGGAGGCTAGTATCACTAGATAGTATAGATGGGATAGCAAGGGTAAGAAGACTGGACAGGTATAAAGGTGCCAAGTGATGAAGGGCTTTACATACCAAATAGAAGGTTTTATGTTTGATCTGGAGGGAACAAGGAGTTCCTAGAGTTTATGGAATTATAGGAGGGGTAACATGGTCAGACTTGCACTTTAGGATGATCAGCTGAGTAGATAAGTGGTTATTAGATTGGAGTAGAGGAAGATTTTTGCAGAGAGTCCAACTAGCAGGCAATAATCTATAGTCTATTGAAATAAGTATTGAGATCCTGCACCAGGGTGGTGGCAGGATTAGAGTAGAGAAGGGAACATCTAGGTGTTATGAAGGTAAAATCAACAAGTTTGACAACAGATTGGATATAGGATAATAAGATATTGGATATAAAAGTGAGGGCAGTCAGGTGGTACAGTAGATAGTGTAGCTAAGAAGACCTGAATTCAAATGTGACCTTAGACCCTTACTAGCTGTGTGATCCTGGGCAAGTCACTTAGCTCTTCAGAAACTTCGATTTCCTCAACTGTAAAATGAGATAGATAAAAAAATGGCAAACTACTCCAGCATTTTTTTTTATTAAGAAAATCCCAAATGAAATCACAGTCAGGCAAGAATGAAAAATGACTGAACAACAAAAAAGAGTGAGATTAGAATTTTTTTGTAGCTTGGACCAAGTCTGTGGCAATCCAACAAACATCTATTCAGTGCAGATTATATATGTATACAGAGCACTGAATAAGATATAAATTTAGATATAGCATGGTTCCCCACCTCATAGAGCTTACAGTTAACTTGCAGGTACCATATATTCTAACTGTAACTCCCCCAGCCTCCCACTGTACTATGACTGCCTGCTTCTTGCCATGGTGAACTAGGTAAAGAGCCTGAGGATACTAGGAAACAAAAGGACAAAATGGGAGAAAAGTGAGCATGCTGAATGTGAAGGAATTGATATAGGCCATGCCAAGGTGGAAGTGACTCAGGATGCAAACTAGAGACAAAGAACAAGAAAGAGCAGAACTAATGGCACTGGGTTACCTGCATTAGCTTCCTTCAGGCAGTGGACCCTGGTTATGCCTGAAGAAGCTCTTATGCCTTGAATTTTCTGGTTAGAAAAGCAGTAGCATGGGGAATTAATGTAGCCATAGAGTATCCAAACAGGCAGAATTGGAGCAACCCCTATTACATCTTCCTAACAAAAGAGACAGCAGAGAGATTTGAATCTAAACACCTGAACTGTGTGGTTTGTTTATAGAGCTGGAACAATCTGGGCTGCCTGGGACAGGAAGGAGCTATGGACACCTAACCCAAATGGTGATTATTGTTATTATATTTGAGGTTTTGTTCCTATTGTTTTTATGATTATGAGAAAGAATTGTAAACATTTAAGCCTTGCTTTACTCCCCCTACCCATCTCAAAGCATACTTACTAAATTGGCTTCATTGAAACACATAACATCCTTAAAATGGAAAAAGGGTAGTTTTCTTTCACAATGTGTGGGGCACCATGAGCCCTAGGAGTGTAATAGCACAAATTCAAGTCTACCCTACCTTTTGACTCACAAATTTAAGGCTGCTATCCACAGATGGGCTGGAGTTAGGGGATAGAGGTAGCCAGCTATCTGAGATTCATCAAAAAATCATCAATACCTTCTGGTATTGGGATCATATAATACTACTTGGGGTGAATATGAGTGACTGTAAGTCCCTAATCTTCACGTTTGAGTCAGGTCAGATGATTAGTCAGAAGTCCCCTTAAATAAGTAACTACAAAAAAATTAATAATAAATGACCCACAGAGGTGATAAAAGGTCTATGTAAGATCTGAATGGAAAAGGTTCTAGGTACCTAAGTGATAACAGGAGATGCTAAAGGAAATGAAATTTCATTTAGTCTTTGAAGGATAGGTGGGAATTTAACAATCAAAGAAATAGAAGAGAAGGTATCAAGGCATAAGATACAACATGAACAAGATCATGGGGGTAGGAAAGCATGGGATATCTATAGGGAAGAGTGAATAGTGCAGTTTGACTTGAACATAGAGTATACAGAATCAGGGGCAAGGACCTAGAAAGTATGTAATTCAATGACCTCATCATATTAGAAATCATTGGGACAATGACTAGATACAGAGAGAGGCTAACCCCAGCTGATAAATCATTTTATGCCAGATATTGGTAAAGTCTACTGGGTGTGAAGATTGTAGGAAGATAGCAGAGTCAGACTCATATACTCTAGGGTTCTTTGGGGGGGGTACAGTAACAGTTGGTCTCTTGTTTATGTTCCATTTTGACTTCTTGCCTAGACAACCTCCAACTTCTCAGGTTGTCATTGAATATGGAAACTATGACACATATAGATAATGAAGGAAGGAAAACATAGATGGAAGCCATGTTTCATATAGATAGGTATGTTCTGAATGGAGAAGTGGACCAAATCATTCTAACAAAATTCTTAATGGAAAATAGCGTGACCAAGTTGTTTTAATGATAAGAAGAATACAGAGATATTATTCTAGGGTTGGTTTATTTGTTATTTGTCTGCTCATTGATCGAGAGTGAAAGGCCATGGAAGGGTGGAACTAAATGAAGTACCATGAACAGAACCATCCAGAAATGTGAGCTAAATTGGCCCCAAATGGAAATTATGCAAGAGAAAATGTAACAGGACTAGGAAATGTTTTCAAGAAGTAGCAAAAAGCCTTAACTGCAATCGGAAGTTTAGTGCTTAAGAGGAAGTGAGCTATCTGATTCAGTCTATTACCACTAAGATGGCATTGCACTCTTCAGTTAGCAATTATACCATAGATAGAATCAGATAGTGCTAACAGCACTCCAGAACATAGGGCAGTTGGCAAGGTTTGCAATAACCTGCTAACAGCCAACTTGGGATCTTGACCTGCTGAGCACATATTTCACAAGACTGAAAATGCTGACTGATTTCAGGTCACAGTTGCAAGCAAAAACATTCATGAACTTAGGTCACATAAATGCTAGGCAAACCCCTTGAAGCCTGCTTCCAAGTTATTATGGAAAAGGTAGAGCACTGCCCATTGATTCTTAGGAGGAGAAGGATTGTACAGGCACAGGAGGAGATAGAGAAGCCTATTCAAGACTGAGCCCCTCTCAAATGCAGGTTGGATGTCAGACAGCTGAGTCAGAATAGGGGTTTCCTATACCTGTTGCTGATGGATATATTCTGGTTGAGTTTAGATGTGTTGTTGGGAAAAATAAACTATTTTAAATTTACATAACTCAGGAGTGACCTTATAAATTAGCATTTTCTCATGTTGTCAATTGAAGAGGCACCAGACTGAACAATCTGCCCAAAATCTCAATGCTAACAGCAATGATTCTATTAGTCAATTGTCCAATGAATCAATCAACAAGCATTTATTATATGTTGACTGAGTGTCAGGGAGCATAAAGACAAAAGTGAAACTGTCCTTGTTCTTGAGAAATTTAACTTGTTTTTTCTGAGGGGAGGTCATGGCACAAACATATAAATATATATATACATATATATATACATAAACATAAACATACTGCCACATGTAAATATGAACAAGATAGATACGAAATAAATGTAAGGCAATTTTGGGATGTCAGATCTAGCAGTCGGAGCAATCTGGGAAAGTTGCATATGGAAGATGAGCAGAATTTTGAGGGAAACCAGATATCCTAAAAGGTAGAGGTGAGTAAGGAATGTGGTCTTCAAGGAGACAAGTTAGTGCAAAATCATGGAGACTCATAAACAAGGAATAGGAAGACAGTGTGGTAGGACCGGAGAGAGTGTAAATGAGAATTATATATAAAAATGTTGGGGTCAGCTTGTGAAGGGTTTAAAACATTTAGCAAACAATTTTATATTGATCCTGGTGGTAACAGGGAGCCATTGAAGTTTATTAATGATTGGATTTATGCTTAGGAAAATCACATTGGCAGCTGTGAAGAGGGATGGGTTGGAATAGGGAGAGATCTGAAGCAGGTAGAGCAATCAGGAGGTTGCTGCAATAGTCTCACTGAAAGGTGGTGGATTTTCTTTAGTACAATCTATTATAATATAAATACTTGGAAATAGCCAATATGGTTAAATCCTAACCTAAACCTAACTAAAACCTAACTAAAATTCTTGTTCCATGACTCACTGTTGTGTGGAAGTTATCTTGAGTTCTTGAAGGTTATGCTGGTGTAACACAAACTTTGGTAGTTCCTACTAATCAAGAAAGGTTTTGAGGTCAGACATCATGAAGTAATGACTGCCTATATGCATAGTCCAAGCATCTACTTTGCTAAGGGTGGAGAGATCACAAGTTAGGCTTAAGCGTAATGAATTTTTTTTGATCATAACAGTGATCAAAAGACCATCTACTAAATTATGGTCTACATAGGTGATGAAATACTTTCTCATTTGAATGTATCTGTGTACATGTGTGTTTATATAAATGGGAGCTATTATTACTCTATGAAGCAAATACATTAAATTTCTACTTCTGTATGGTTTCATGATTTGAAATGCTCATAAGACATTATGTCTGCTCTGTGCTAATGACTTTACATAGATCTGCATGTAAATTCCTAGATGTCAGAGAAAAACTTAGAGGCCTTTCTCTCTAAGGTACAATTATCTTCATTTAGAAACATTGACTTTGCCAAGATTGAAGCAGTTTCGGACTGATTTCTACTTGCTGGTGTTGCCACCTCTGCCTTTCCCATTTAGTCTAAATCAAGGATGTAAAGAAGTATAAACTTCCTTCTTTTGATTTCACACCCTGTCAAGAAACCCTTCCTGGACCTCCTCATCCCTAACATTTAGGACCTTTACAATTAGAAGGCCTGTAAGTACAATGTCAAGGTCCATGAATATTCATCAACAGCTTCAGGCATTTCTAATGTGTTTTGGCTGCTTTGGACCTCTTTCTGGCATAGCCCAGGGCCCTTTCTAAAAGAATGCTCCCAGCTGCAAGCCAGGAAAACAGTGTTCTCTTTCTGTTGTCTTTGAAAATGCTTGGTCTTATGCAGGATGCACAGTGGAAAAATTTAGGCTCCCTTCATGGATGTATGGCAAGGTCAGGTAAATGCACACTATATTTGTATCCCCTGGGGTTTCTGCAGAATGGAGTAGAAGGCGCAGATTAGTCACTGTTATGATATAATTTGAGGGGCATTGATCGTTCTCCCCTAAAAAAATCTAGGGTTTTTATAGTGTTTGAAATTCTACTACAGTTGATCCATTTACTTGTAATTATAGTTACCAGGGTGGCTGAGGCTGGTGGATCTCTTGGGAAGTTGTAAGTGCAATAGGACTAAAGTTGTTGGGATGGCAACATTACGTCTGGAACCAGTATGGTGAGTCTCCAGGAATGGAGAAGGGGACACTAGGTAGCCCAAGAAGATGTGAACTGGCTCCAGCTGGAAATGGAACAAGTGAAAGCTTTTGTGTTAATCAGTATAGGAACTGGGTCATACATGAGAGGCATTATAGTTAGGGGGGGACAGAATACTGAGTCTGGAGGCAGGAATTCAAATGTGGCTTCCAACACTTACTAGTTGTGTGATCCTGGGCAAGTCACCTAGCCTCTGTTTGCCTCAGTTTCTTCATCTGTAAAATGAGAATGACAATAATTCTTACCTTCCGGGGTTGTTGTGAAGATCAAGTGAGACAAGAATTATGAAGCCCTTAGAACATTACTATTTAAATCTTCTTCTTCTTATTATTATTATTAATAGTTACTGCTCCCAAACATAAACCTGGTTGAAGTAGAGACAGAAAAAAAATATCTATGGTGTCCTTTCTAGGCAATTTCTTTTCAAAGCAAATGCTGCTAGGACAAGCAACAGGCTAATTGGATAGATAATACTTTCATTTAGGTTCCATATCAGACTATTTCCCTGGAGACAGAAGTGGTTGCAGCAAATTGAAAGGTGCAGATGTTGCAGAATTGGTGATGAAGTGTGAAATGGGGAGAAAGAGGGTGAAGACAAGGTTATAGAATCATAGATCTAGATCTAGTAGGGACCTTGGAGAGCTTATTTTACAGATAAGAAAATGGTAAAATAAGATAATAAGTATCTGAGACAGGATTTGAACCTAGACCTTAGATCTACCAGGTCAAGTAATTAAGAACTGCTTTGGATCAACTCTATTTCCTTTTCAGAGTCAATGCTCCTCCCCCCGCCTTTTTTTAGGTGGAGAGAGATTGAAAAGGGATATGTCAGTACTAGGGCCTTTTTAGGTTTCTCCATTAAAAATCAATATCTTTTAGAAATATTACAATTATTTCTTAATATATTGTACTTCACAATTGAATACTTCCTAGTAATAAACAAGCAAAACCACTGGACAGAACAATTGAGTCTGACACCATATGCACCATTCTGTACCCAGAGTTTTTCACATCTACAGAGAGGAGAAATGTGGCTTTTATCCTTTGTTCTATGGAACCAAGATAGTTCTCCATAATTAATCTGAGATCAGCTATCTTTTGTAGTCATTTTCATTTATGTTATTGTGGTCATTGTGATAATTAGATTCAGATTTTCAGAGTGCATCATTTTAAATTGTATGTAGCTTTTTTACAATATATTATTCCATTCACATTTGTAGTTTTTGATGGGAACAGAATAGTTTTGTGGAATTCAAATTTTCTTTCTTTTTTATGTGAAGATTTTTCTCCTGATTGCTTGCAGAATGTGTCACTTGTCATTGAAAATTTTAAATTTAACCACTGTGTGTCTTAGAGTTTGAATCATATGGGGTTTTTCCCCCCATAAGTAATCTAGATTCTTTCAATTGGAATTTTTTTCTGGAATTCAGAAGTCTTGGGCACTTTTCTGATATTTTTTAATATTACATTGTTTAGGGGTTTTTTGGCCTTTGGGAATGGGAGATGGTGTGTGGGAGTGGTCTATGATGTTAAATTGTCCCTATATAGCCTGCCTTGAAAATCAAGGAATGTAGGAGCAGCTAGGTGGCACAGTGGATAAAGCACGGACCCTGGAGTCAGGAGTACCTGAGTTCAAATCCGGCCTCAGACACTTAATAATTACCTAACTGTGTGGCCTTGGGCAAGCCACTTAACTCTGTTTGCCTTTGCAAAAACCTAAAAAAAACATATCCATCAATGTTGTTTGCCAAGTTCCCTCTATGTTTTAGTTTTCTGCCTGAGGTCTGCTATAGCAATCTGCTACTGCAGGGAGAGCAATCTCCATCTTCCTCTGCAAATGGATTGGCAGAATCGAGGTCAGTTGTTTGCTGCCATAAAATGGTTGCATGAGGGTAGGAGAAGAGTTTGTCAGAAGAAATTTCAGAAGCAATAGGGAAGTTGATGAGTGGATCTTAGAACACAAGCCAGTGTGTTGATTTGTGTGCCCAGTCAAATATGGGGGCTGGTAGGGAGGGAGGACTGATAAGTGAACACCTGGAGTTAGTGTTCTCTGTCATAAATTCATAAAGCTGTTACCTTGTTGAGCTTCTTGGTATCTATTCTATAGATATAACTGCAACTGGGAAAGTGTTGAGAGCATTATCCATTATCCAGAATCAGATAAACATGCTTTCATGAATTTGATGTACCACATTGATGAACTTCTTCAGGTAATCACATTTTGACATAATTTTCCACAAGACTTTGCAACTGACAGTATCAAAGGCCTTGGTCAGGGCTAGGTGGAGCAGTGGATAGAGCACTGATTCCGGAATCAAAAGGACCTAAGTTCAAATCTGGCCTCAGACACTTAATAATTGCCTAGCTGTGTGACCTTGGGCAAGTCACTTAACTCCATTGCCTTGCAAAACCCCCCAAAATAAATCCTTGGTCAGATCAACAAACATCTTGTACAATTGCTGGGCAGTAAACATCAGGTGACTGCTCCTTGGTCCTTTCTGAAGCTACCCTGACTCTCAACTAAATAACCATCTTCCAGGAGAAGGATAAGTCTATTAAGGAGGACTCTGACAAGAATCTTCCCAATAATGACTTAGAGAGATTCCTCTTATGATTGTCCCAATGCAATCCATTTCCTTTACCTTTACAGAGATGAAAAATGGAGGTATACTTGAACTCCTAGAAGATAACCTCTTCTTGCCACATAACCCAAAAAATTTCAGTCAGCTTTTACATGAGCTTTTTTGTATGAGTATGCAACTGACAGTATCAAAGGTCTTGATCAGGGGCAGCTAGGTGGCTCAGTGGATACAGCACCAGCCCTAGAGTCAGGAGTACCTGAGTTCAAATCTGGTCTCAGACACTTAATAATTGCCTAGCTGTGTGACCTTGGGCAAGTCACTTAACTCCACTGCCTTGCAAAAAAAAGAAAAAAGAAAGCAAGACAATGAGGTTGATGCACACATTGTTGGAGCTAAACCAGCATTTGGGAGACTCCAAATGAAAGGGTGGGAGAGAAGAGGTATTAGACTGCTTATCAAACTGAAGGTCTACAAAGCCATTGTGCTGACCTCATTGCTGTATGCCTGTGAAAGATGGATAGTCTACCAGTATACCAGTGTCATTTCTGGAAAGGGAATCACTGCCAAGCATTCAAATTCTACTGCAAATAGGCTAGCCATGTCATTAAACTGGAAGACTATTTTATGGAGATTAATGCAAGGTAGGTGTTCACATGATGGTCAGACTAAGTGATACAAGAACATATTCGAGTCTCTCTCAAGAAATCTGAAGTGATTGTGAAACATGAGAGACACTGGCAAAGGACTACCCAGCATGTTGTTCCTACATCAAAGAATGTTTTATGCTCAATGAGGGAAGCAGAATCACAGTAGTTCAAAAGAAACATGAGATGCACACATTTAGACATCTCTATTCCAAATGTTCATATGGACTATTTGGTTTGACTTGTGGTGGAGGCTTCTGAGTTCATATTAGTTTGATCGAGCAACACATTGCATCTTGACTCCAACATGGGGAAATCATTTTAGTTCTCTTCAGATTTGAAGAGCAACAATCAACCAACAGCTGCAGCAGCTTTATCTCAGGTATAGAATTCTCCATCTTGTGGGTTATAAACTCTTTTAAGGTCATTGTGAACATCATTCTCTTGATTCTATTTTCTTCACTCTGTATTATTCCAAGTCTTGCCATGTTTTTCAAAATACTCTATAGTCACCATTTCTTATTAGCATTTCATTATATTCATATATCACAATTTATCTATTTGTTATCCAATCAATGGACATGTCTTCTTTCCTTTGTTTTTGCTATCATTATTAATTTTTATTTCCAACAATTCTTGTTGAATAGGGAGTTCTTGGGTTTATTAAATCCTAGATTGCTGTGTTTGCTTCTGGGTCTTCATTATCTAATATATTCCACTGTTCTACTTTTTAATTCTTTTAAAATAATATTAAATATTTGTGCTAATTATAGCTTTAAAATATAATTTAAGATCTATTACTTCAAGACTTCCATCAATTCAAGCTAAGTGACTCAAGGATTAGAAAGTTGGATCTGGAGTCAGGAAAAAGTAAATTCAAATCTGACTTCTACCTTGCATTAATTCTCCATAAAATAATCTTTTAGTCAAACATATGTTTGACAATTGAATGACATGATTAGCCCATTGCAGTTGCACTATTTGTAGTAGAATCTGAATGCTTGGCAGTTCAGTTCAAGGAAGGCCTTTAGTGTTTGATACCTTATCTTGCCGAATGATCTTCTGAATCTTCCTAAAACAATTCAAATGGAATTGATTCTGTTTTCAGGCAAGGCCCTTACTAGCTGTGTAATCCTAGATAAGTCACTTCTGTCTGTTTCAATTTGAAATGAGAATAATAAAAGCATCTACCTCCCAGGGTTTTTGTAAGAGTGAGATATTAGTAAAGTGCTTAGCATAGTGCATGATGCATAGTAAGTGATTAATAAATGTTTACTTTTCTTCCCTCTTCATTATTTCCCTTAATACTCTATACCTTTTGTGATTTCAAATAAATTTGATTATTTTGTCTAGTTCCACAAATACTTCCCTTAATTTGTTTTGACTTAAAATAACTTTTAGTACTCAGTGTTACTTCTGAAGTTAGCTTGAAGTGAATGTAATATTTGGTACCATCAAGACCAGTTCTTGCTTTTGAAAACATTTTTTCAGTAATAGACTTAAAATGCTAAAAATGGTAATTGCCCTGTTTTGCAAGTAACATTGATAAGATATTCTGATGAACTGAATCTGTGTGACTCCAGTGACATGAATAAATCTCATCACTTGGGCTGTTTCCCTAGAAACTGTTTCCATTTAATTTTTGTATTTGTTTTTAGATGAAAGAAATATTTTATTTGTTGTCAATTCTCCATTGTATCAGTAATGGGGAGCCAGGCGAAAGCTCTCTTGTATAAATTTTAGTGACACTTTCCTAGATATTGGATCACAAAAATTAGAGTTAAAAGAGGTTTTATAGGTTGTGGAGTCTAAACCCTTCACTTTATAGGTGAAGAAAGTAAAGCCCAGGAAGCAGATATGGTTAGCAACAAAGATGGGATTCAGATAGGGTTCCATGATTCCTGTCTAGTGATCTTTTCATTAAAATATAGTATTTTCCTTAAGTTGATACAAAGGTTGAGTTCCTATTATGTGAGGTCTTAAATGGATAAATCAGTTTTTTCAATCATTTCTTAATGATTGGACTTATAAGTTGTTTTCTGTTTGTATTTTTTAATATTTGGCTCCAAAAGCACTTAAGCCCCAATACTATCCTCAGAATATGGTTCTAGTTGTAGGAGAATTAGGCTAAAGGGTATGGTTAGTTTTTTAAAGCACATTGGATGCTATCCAAAGAAGTTGTACTGATTTATAGTTCCCTGACAATGTAATGGAGAACCTGTTTGCCCATAGTGCCACCAGAATTGAATGATACTATTTTTAGCTCTTTTAACCATATTTGATGGATATAAAGTGATATTTCAAGAGTTATTTTAATTTGAATTTTACTAATTATTACAGTTTGAACATTATGAGAATAATTTGTTCCAAAGGTGGAATGCTTAAAGCCAGATAATAGGGCAGCTAGGTGGCACAGCAGATAGAGCACTGAGTCTGGAGACAGGAGGACCCAAGTTCAAATGCAGCCTGAGACACTTCATATTACTTACTGTTTGACCTCGGACAAGTCACTTAACCCCATTGCCTTGTCAAAATAAAAAAAAAGCTTGATAAAACATTGAAGATAGCAAGGTCATCCACGGCATCTCAGGCTATTGCCAGTCATCCTGATATTTTTCTTTTTTCACATTGGACCGCCATGAGTTTGGAAGAGACAGGGAGACTGATAATTTTGTGCAGCTTAAGTCTGATATATCAACCTGTGATATAACTGGTCCTCTTTGGAAATGAAGGATGAACAAAAATTTGTTTCTAAGGTATGAGACCTTGGATGGATATGTCAGTATAGAAAAAAGACTGGAAATTGTATAGAGTGTGTATTGTAATGGACAGACCATTTAGACAGAAAGACCAATTAGTAGTTTAGTGTAATAAATGTGATCCAACATGCTTTTGGATTTATCAAACACAAGCTTCTCATATATACCAGGTTCCCTTTCTGGATGCTTTATACTATACTAGTTAACTATTTTCTTTCCTTTTTTCCCCCCTTATCTAATACTAGCAGCTTTAACAATGACCAGTTTTTCAGTTCTTCCTTAATTTTTGTCAAATTTATTTTAAAATGAAATTATATAGATGTTTACCATTTCCTTCTCCAGTATATTCAGGCAAACAAAGGTAAAAGTGATTTGCCCAGGATCAGTAAGAAAGTATCTGAGGCCAGATTTGAATTTAACTCTTCCAAACTTTAGGCCCAGAACTCTATCCACTGAGTCACCTAGCTGCCTCCATTTACAGGAACGTAGGTCATGGTAAATCAGTGCTCAAATACTTGATCCATTTTTGTCATTTTTGTAAATGGTATTTTGCTATCAGTTCTTCCTGATTTCTGTTAGCGATATATAAAAAATGCAAAATATTTTAGATGCAATGACTCTATATTGCCAATCACATCTTATTTGATTCTGGATTCCCAGCCACAGCTGGGAACTGAGACTCACTTACAGCTCTACTGCTTTTATGGTGCTGACCTCTAGGTTTTCTTAAGCCAGAAATTTTTCTGCCCTTGGGCTTCCCCATATTCTACTTCAGACATCCTGATAGGGCTTAAGAGGGATATCAAACTAAAGAAGCAAAAGCAAGTGAGGAAACCCCTCCAGGCTAGTTAACTTTTCTCCTTGACCTAACTCAACCTCAGGGAGTCACAAGGACTATAGTGAATATAGGTTGAAGTTGTTTTTTTTTAAAAAGTTTCAGTATTTAAACAATTTCAAGCATTGTTTGCTTCCCATCTTGTGGTATGCTTCTAAATTCCCATTAGGAATGAGGAAGTAAGTCTGGTCTCACAAACAAAATAGTAGAGCATCATCTGGGTCATAAATGGGTATCTGAGTCATATACTCTGTGCTTGGGTAGATGAGAGTGTCTCATGTCAAATAGAGGATAGAAATCTTTCTTGGAAATTGTATGTCACACTTCCTGTCTTTTGGAGGGTTAGGGTGATGATCATTCCATTGGTATCTGGGCCCTTCCCACAATCTCTCAACTGTGCTTGAGAGAAAAGAAGATGGTGCATCCTTAATTGCTGTGGATGGGTAAGAACTAAGGACTGGCAAGGGAATGAGGACCCTACCTTTTTACCTTCTCTCTGGTTATTACCTAACCCTTAGATTTTAAGAATGACTGATTTGACTACAGAATCACAAAGTTGGAAGAGTATTCAGAGGACACCTAGGTCAATCTGTACCTGAGCAAGAATACCATCTACAAAATATCTGAAAGCTGGGAATCCAGTCTTTCACTCAGCATATAAATATTTATATATCTAGTATGGGCTTGGAGATCCAGAAGCAAAAATAAAACCATAATGGCCTCAAGGAAGCGATAATCCATGGGGAGGGGTGCAGGTGATTAGGGAAGGAAAGAAGGGTAGAGAAGAAAAGAGAATAGGACAGGGGAAGAACAACACATACAAATGTAAGAACATAAATGTAAATACATTTGTTTTTTTGTCTGAATCTTCTATCCCTTAATGAAGACATTCCCTCTACCAATGCAGGTCTGTAATTGCTTTGCAACGTGTATTCTTAGAGAACTGCCTGACCAATTTTCAGAGAGAAAAACCCAAGCCATAAATAGATGTGTTTTTTTTAAATGCTCCAGATCACTAGAAAAGTGCAAACTGAAGTAAACTCTGAGGTTCTGCCTTCTATCCTTCAGATTGGCAAAACTATCAAAAAAGAAAAAATGAAAATAACACATGCTAGAGAGGCTATAGGAAAACAGGTACATTAATACACTGTTGGTAGAGCTGTGAACTGTTACAACCACAACCATTTGAAACAATGGTTCCAAAGTTATTAAACTGAGTATGTCCTTTGATTAAAAACAATACCACTACTAGATCTATTCCCCAAATAGATCAAAGGGGAAAAGGCAAATATATACAAAAACATTTCTGGCAGAGTTTGTAGTGTCAATAACTGGAAACTAAAGAAATGCTGAACAATTGGAGAATGACTGAACAAATTATAGCATGTGATATAGTGGAATATATTACAGTATAAGAAATGATGAAGAAGAATCGCATTAAGACTTGTATAATTAAATGCAGAATTAAGTGGGCAGAAATAGGAAAACTATCCAAAATAGCTTTGAAAGTCTTAAGAACATTATTTAATATAATAACCAATCAAGATTCCAAAGAATTCATGATGAAAATACTACCCACCTCTTGAGAAGTCATCAAGGTACAGACTGAGATATATATCTTCTAAACATAGTAAATGCATGAAATTTGTTTTGCTTAATTCTGTATGTTTTTATAAATGAGGGGGCGTGAGGACAGAAGAAAAGATATTTTCTTTAATTAAAAATAAAATTTAACTTAAAAAAGATCCAGAGAATTGCCTAGCATATGGAGAAGTTAAGTGCTTTATTTGCCTAGTCACACAGCCAGTATGTGTCAGAGATGTCAGAGGACAGGTCTTTCTGACTCCAGGGTCAGCTATCTCATTCTCCATTTGCTCCTCTTAAATACTGAATATATACAAAATTATCTTGTATTTGCTTTGTATAAAAATGGAAGATATAAGCAAAGTAAATGCAACATAATTGGGGGTGCAGGTAGAGCATTAGCAATTGAAAAGTTAAGAAAATGTCCTGTGAAGGAGATGCTAATCTGAAATGAACTCTGAAGGAAAGTAGGAATTGATAAAAGGTGGAAGTGAGGATAGTAAGTTCTAGATAAGGGGGAGAACCTGTGTAAAGGAAGCAAGAAATAGAATGAGGAGCAGTGAGTTTGGCTGGAATGTTGATTGAATAAAGGGCAATAATGTGTAATAGCTATGGAGAGATAGGCTGGTGTCAGATTGTAAAAGACTTTGGATGTCAAACAGAGGGTGTATGTTCTTCAAAAGGCAATAGGAAATTATAGTAATCTGCTGTTTGATAAACCCAGAGTCCATTGATTGGGATAAAAACTCTTTTAGATAAAAACTGTTGGCAAAATTGGAAGTTAGTAACTTGGATTAGACCAATACCTCACACCCTATACCAAGATAAGATCAAAATGGATACAGGATTTAGACATAAAAACCAAAATTATAAGCCAACTAGAATATCAAAGAATAGTTTACCTGTCAGATCTATGGAAAGGGAAGCAGTTTATGACCAAGGAAGAGATGGAGAACATCATTAAAAACAAACCAGATAATTTTGATTACATTAAATTAAAAAGCTTTTGTACAGACAAAACCACTGTAACCAAGATCAAAAGAAATGTAGTAAATTGAGAAACAATTTTTACAACTAGTACTTATGTCAAAGGAACCATTTCTAAAATATACAGAGAACTGAGTCAAATTTTCAAAAAAAAAAAAAACAAGCCATCCTCTAATTGACAAATAGTCAAAGGATATGTAAAGGCAGTTTACAGATGGGGAAATCAAAGCAATCCATAGTCATATGAAAAATTGCTCTAATCACTACTTATTAGAGAAATGCAAGTTAAAGAATCTCTGAGGTACCACTTCACACCTCTCAGACTGGCCAGTATGACCAGAAAGGACAATGATCAATGTAGGAAGGGATGTGGGAAATCTGGAACACTAATACATTGTTGGTGGAGCTGTGAACTCATCCAACCTTTCTGGAGAGGAATTTGAAATTATGCTCAAAGGGCAACAAAAATGTGCATACCCTTTGATCCAGCAATACCACCACTGGGTCTATATCCTGAAGAGATTATGAAAAAGGATAAAAACATCACTTGTACAAAAATATTCATAGCAGCCCTGTTTGTGGTGGCAAAGACTTGGAAATTGGAGTGAATGTCCATAAATTGGGGAATGGCTTAACAAACTGTGGAACGTGATGAGACATTATTGTTCTATTAGAAACCAGGAGGGATGAGAATTCAGGGAAGCCTGGAAAGATTTGCATGAACTGATGCTGAGCGAGGTGAGCAGAACCCCCCCAAAAAAAACCATTGTACACCCTAATAGCAACATGGGATTGGTGGTCAACCTTGATGGACTTGCTCATTCCATCAGTACAGCAATCAGGGACAATTTGGGGCCATTTGTGATGGAGAATAGCATCTGTATTCAGAGAAAGATTTGTGGAGTTCGAACAGAAACCAAAGACTATTATCTTTAATTTAGAAAAAAAAACTATTATCTTATTATGTAATTTTGTTATCTCTTATCCTTTATTTTTCTTCCTTCAGGATATGATTTCTCTCTCATTACATTCAAGTTAGATCAATGTATACCATGGAAACAATGCAAAGACTAACAGACTGCTGCCTTCCATAGGGGGGTGGGGGGAGGGAAGCAAGATTAGGGAAAAAATTGTAAAACTCAAAATAAATAAAATCTTTCTTAATAAAAAAAAAAAGAAAAACAGGGGCGGCTAGGTGGCGCAGTGGATAGAGCACCGGCCCTGGAGTCAGGAGTACCTGAGTTCAAATCTGGCCTCAGACACTTAATAATTACCTAGCTGTGTGGCCTTGGCAAGCCACTTAACCCCATTGCCTTACCAAAAAAAAAAAAAAAAAAAAAACCCTACAAAAAAAAGAAAAACAACAAAAGAAAAAAACTGATTGATATTAATTGATTAAGTGATATTGGAGAGATAGCAACTGGTCAATTCTATTGTGAAACACATCAGATGGGGACCTGTAAAATATAGTATTGCAGCCCCATACCCCTTAAAAGATATTGCTAGAAACCTGAGGGGAGTAGTACTTAGCCGTCACTCTGGGGACTTGTATGTAGTCTGAACTCATGAAAATCCCTTTCCTTCCCCAACAGCAAGACCACTGGACTAATGCTCTCTTGTTCTGGTTAATAATCTGAGCCTTCCTATATGTCTACTAAAAGCATATTCCTAATAAGCCAAAAGGAAGACCAGACCTCTTTCTTCCATTTCTCTTTCTAAAATAAAATTGGATTAAAAACTAAAAAAAGGCAATTGGGAGTCAGTGGAGCTCCATGAGCTTGGGAGTGACATGGTCACAGCTATGCTTTAAGAATATAGCAACTACATGGAGAATGGATTGGAGAGGGAAGACTCTGTTTAGAGGTAAGGAGCCTGATTAGGAAGTTATTGCAAGAATTGATACAGGAGAGTTATGATACAGATTTGAATTAAAGTGATAGTCCAATAAGTGGAGAGAAGAAGACAAATGCAAATGATATTGTTGATGTAGTTCCCACATAGTAGGTTTAATTGTTAATTAATTATTTGTTAAATTGACTGACTTAGAAACTGATTAGCTAGGAATATTGAGGGAGAGTGAAAAGTTGAGGATCATTTTAAAGTTGAGAAGTTGTGGGATTAGGATGGTAATATCCTTAGTAGAAATTGGGAAGCTACCTCTTTTCCCTTGTTCTATTATTTCAAAATCTTTCACCATCCCAACTCTACTCTCATACCACTTTGCTTTAATATTGGAGGAAAAGGTGGTCTTTCTCCTTGCTAAGACCAATCCCTCCTTTGTGGCCTTGATTCTATTCTCTCTTATCTCCACTGGGGGTGGTACCTGCAGATGAAAGTTCCCAGTGGAAGCAGTCTAGTTTTTTTCAGTTAAGAATGAGGAAAGGTCCTGAATTAAGAAGGAAAGAAAGAAGTACCTTGAGAAGAAAAAAAAATGATGTTTCTGAAGTGCCATAGGAAGTCAATTAAGAAAGAGTAAAAAGATTGCTAGACAAAAAAAAAATAGCCCAGTTGCCTATTCCGTTAATTTTGGAGCCTGGATGGAAATGTACTTGTGCTTTCATTAGTGTAGGGATACTACCAACAAGAAAACACCCTCTTCTAATTGTAGATCAGCAAGTATGCTGCTGTTGACAGTCTAGTACACTGAGAAGTTTAATTTGTCCAGGATAACACAGCCAGTAATTGGACTTGAACCCAGGCCTATCTAATTCTGCGATCAGTTGTCTGTCCTCCATTCCACATTGCTTTCCTAGTTCTATTACTATGCCTATTTTATGATTATATTTTTATCTTAATTTTCCTGCAGGGATTCTCAATTTTCTTTCAGTGAAGAATGACACCAATGATTCAAGTGATCTTTCAGGCATACTATCATTATTTTCTCCTTTCTAGTCTTCACTGGTGTGGCATATAATTATTACATAATTGATGCATTGACCTAATCTATGCTTTTCACTATTTTATATAAAGGCTTCATTGTTTCATTTGGTCATTTTTCTTTTGTATGATGATACCCGACATTTGGATAGAATGTTTTCATCTTTCATTTGACAAGCAAGAAGGGAGTCTGATCAATGGTCCCCATTTGATTCTGAGGGAGCTGAGGCCTAGAGAGGTTCAATTATTGTCATACCTTTACAGAATCCAATTTTCTTGTACCCAGGCCAAATCATCTCCTACCAAAATTGATTCTTTATGCCTTTATTAGGCAAGGATAGGACTTAGGAAATAAGGGCCATGTTTTAGCATTTTCTGTCACTTTCTTCTCCTTACGTCTCTGTTGTATTCTAGCTTTATAGAGGCAAATTTTTCTTCCATCGGAAACTGGGAGTGTTAGTATTTGCACTTGGAAAAAATTTCTTCTAGTAGAGAAGTCTATTGAATTAATCCCCAGAGTTCCAGAACTTATTTAATATTTATCAGTCTATTCCTAAATAGCCTGTAAACTGTCCAAAGAAAATCTGTTTTTTTCTGTTTTCCTGAAGGGAAGTATTGGATGAATATCTGCTGGGTGTAACTCCTTTAAGAAGAACAGGAACAGATGTTGATGAGTAGGGTAGAAGAGTGGAAAAAGAAGACAGGCCAAGAGTGGGAAGTCTATCTGTCATTAGCTATTGCAGAAAGGAGATAAAAAAAATAGAAGATATCTAGAACAAAGTTTAGTTTTTAAGAGATTTGGGTTTAGGTCCAGGGTTTGGCCTTAAATTTTAATGTAGAACTCTCTGTTATGCCTTATATGTCTGGGTCTCTTTTTCAATAGTTGAAAAGTCAAAGGCCTGAATTAGTCCCTGTACAGAACATTGTCAGAGGAAGTTTATTCAACTCCTGAATCTGCTGGTGATGCTGGGCAGTTTACTAAATGACTCTTGGTCTGTTTTTTTTTTCACCTGAAGAAGGAGGGCATTGGATGAAATGACTTCTAAGATCCTTTCTATTTTTACATTTCTTATCCTGTGATATTTAAGATTTCTTAGAACTAAAGAATTCTACAATTATAAAATAAAGAAAGGGGAAAGGTATATCCTTTCTGGTTCTTCCTTCTCTAGGATAATGAACAGTAAGGAAATACTCAGAAATGCCTACTAGCAACTTCTGCTGGAGGTTTACTCAGTTAACATTTCACAAAGGGTAACTAGATCTCTTCTGTAACACTGGACCCAAATTCAAATGCATGATATATCTGTTTTCTTATTATGCTTATCAATTCACTGATTCAGAAAATGTTTTAGGGATTCTCATTTAAGATGATAAGAGGTAGTGCAGTGGATTGAGCAGTGAGTGACCCTGGAGTCAGGAGAACCTGCCTTTTTCACAATGCTCTTAGATATTGATCCTGGGCAAGTCATTTAATCTCTGTTTGCCTCAGTTTTCTTATTTATAAGAATATAGCACCAACCTCTTAAGGTTGCTGGAAGGATAAAACAAAGTCATATTTGTAAAATAACTTAGCACAATGTCTGACAAATGCTTAATAAATGATTGTTCTTGTACCCTCTAATGAAAGTTGCCAATAAAGCAAAGCTTTGAGGAATGGATGACAAGCTAAGAGGGAAACCCCTCCCCCAAGTCTTGCATTTATGAAGAGTAGGATCTGATGCTCCTGATGGATGCATTTATGGTCAGCAGGGAGGGAAAAGTAAAAAACATTTTTACAGCTAAGTGCCGTAAACTACTAAGCACTTAAAAAATATTACAAATCTCATTTTATCTTCACAATGTCCCTGGGAGATAGGTACTATCATTCCCATTTTATAGTTGAGGAAACTGAGGCAGGCAGGTTAGACTTGTCAGAGGGTTACTTAGCTAAGAAGTATCTAAGGATGAATTTGAACTCAGATCTTCCTGACTTCACAGCAACAATGTCATATTTTATTATGTGAGAAGCACCAGAAAGATTCTTGCCTTTTTCCCTAGAATTCTACCAGAATATCTGAAATTTCATCTTTAGAAATGCATCCTTTTATGTTACTATCACTAAAGTGCAAATATCTTTGAGAGGCTTAATATATTAAATTCCCATCAGTCATTTACATCTTAATATGACTGCTGAGTTCAATTAGCTCTGCCTAACAAGTGCTTAAGGATCATCTTTTAAGTGCCAAGGTAGTATGGAAAGGAAAAAACTCAAAGATTTCAAGAGCTAGGTCTTCAGAGGTCTTACCCCCTCCTTTCTTGAAAGAGAAAAGTGAGGCCCAGAGAGATTGAGACTTGCCCAAAATCACATAGAAGCCAAGAGCTGAACCATGATGCCATGTTCTTTCTATCGTACCCTACTGCCTTGAAATTATGGTAGCATTATCCAGAGAATCTCAGAGTTTGAGAGATAGGTGCTTGCACATTGAGCAATTTCCAATCACTGAAAAGATGAAGCAACCAACAATACAGCCTATTTTTTCCTCCTAATTTATTTAAATCTTAGTTCAACTCATCGTCTCTCTACTGGGCTCCACCAAAAGAGATAAGTAAATGAGTTTAATTAATTTCATAGATTGCCCTCAAATTCTATATCATATTCTGGTCAAGACATATTTTTCTTTTACTTTATCAGTATGGAGAGTAAGGGCAGGCCAAACATCTCTTTGAGAACTGAAAAGTTCAGTAAGGTATAGGCAATCCCCTTTTCTTCCAGTTTGATTTTCTGAAGGCCATCTTCTTTAGACATGAACTCAACAGAAAATTGGTTCTGAAACCTGATCTATGACATGTATTAGCTGTGTGATTGGGGCAGTGGGTATAATTAAACTTGTACCTACTTCACAGGGATGTTGTGAGAATCAAAGGTGATATGTGAAAAGTATTTTGTAAAAAGTTCAAGCACTATAAGTGGCAGCTGTTATTAAGGGAATGCAAATTTTAATTGTTAAAACAATTGAATCTGAGAATCTGAAGCAGTGTGGAGAGCTGACTTTAGTAGATCACATTGGGGTCAGTGGGGCTAAAAGGAAGCTAGTATGTAGCTGTTACCCAGTGTCCTAGATTATTAAAGTACCCCCATCCCCATCCATAGGGCGGTTCATGGCACACTGAATAGAGAACCATGCCGAAATTAGGGATGTTCATCTTTCTGAATTCAAATCTGGCCTCAGACACTTTGTAACTGTGTGACCCTGGACAAGTCATTTAATTTTGTTTGCTTCAGTTCCCTCATCTGTAAAATGGTTTTGAGAAGGAAATGACAAACCTCTCTTGTATCTCTGCCAAGAAGATCCCAAATAGGGTCATGAAGAGTCAGACATGAATGAAATGACTGAAAAACAACAACATCCCCCAACATTCTCTTTCTGAAAGAGAAACCTGGTAGTGATCAAATGCTCATGTTTCATACATGCTGCATTATATAGAACCTGATCTTACAAACTGTGTTCCCGTTATACTAGAATACACTCTGTGGTAAATATTAGCGACTTGGACATAGGCCCTAGCTGTGTGTACACACTTCAGTTAGCTAGGACATACTAGAAATAACACTCTCAAGTCAACCTCAAACACATGTTCATTTGCTTGTAAAATCATCATTTCTTAATGCAGAGTAAAATTTTGTAGAAGTTCCAAATTCCTTAACCTTTCTGTGCCTCAGTTCCCGCTTATGTAAAATGAGGTGGTTGTAGCAGATGACTCTAAGGTTCTCCCCAGCTCTGGATCTCTGATCGGGTGACCCCGAACACAATTCTCAGGAGCCACCAATGACTGTCCTATAATATCCTGTTCACAGCTCCAGTTCTTACACCACCAGCTGACATACTAACCCTGGGGCTACTTCCTAGAGCTCCTTTGGGAATTTCAGACACTTGTTTCCCTGTGCAGCTGTCCACACAATACCATGAGATGCTTCAATGAAGGGGTTTGTTTTACTTTCCCCCCTCCTAACCCCATAGTGTGCTGAAGCTTCTACATTAGGCCCTGGGAGCTGAGGGGAGAAAGGAAAAAGGACCTTGAGGTGGGAGAGAAGGGAAAAGGTGGAGGATGAAAACAAAAGTCACATCTGACTTTTTATTTAACATTTAAAGTTTGCAAAGACTTTGTTTAAATGATGCAAACTAAGTCTTACAAAAAACTGGAAAGATAAGGGTTACAGGAATTATTGACCCCAGTTTTTTACTGAAAGACTGAGAGTGAGAGAGATTGTGTTGCTTGTCTATGCTCACAAAGCTAGCAAGCATCAGAAGTGATTTGAAGCCAGGCTCATACCTCCAAGACCAGCATTTGGAGACCATGCTGATACATTTTAGCTGCCTCACCATTTTGCCAAAGCTCACTCTCAAGTTGAAAGTGTTTCCTATTAAATGTGTGGAAACAAAAATTTTTGACAGTCTTGCATGTGGTAGGAACTTAAAAGATATTTTAAAAAGTTATTTAAAAAATGTATTTGTTGGATCCAGAGGAAGATGAAACTTTCTGAAGAAGAGGCTGCACAATGGAGGAGGATGGATTGTTTTAAAAATGTTCTTGAATGTAGAATTACTTGTCTGTTTTATGAGGAAAGGTCACTAAAATGCTTGACTTTGATCAACTGAAAGGAAATCATACATTTTCAATTTTAATTGGAAGACATACCTCTGGATTTTATATCCCTGATTTTCAATGACCTGAAGTCTTTTGACTTTTACTGAAATAAAAGGGCCCAAATGTTGTAAAGATTTTCAGCTTGAAGCAGAAATTGGTCTTTATTGGTAGCTTCTTTTTGTATAACTGCTTTTTTGGGGGAAATAACTTCTAGAATCTTCTAAATTGTTTCTTCTTTTCCATTGTTATTTGAGTGGCATGTTGTCAGATAAAAGAATGAATGGTCAGAGGTATAATTTTTTTGTAGGTTATAAACTTTATGGAAAACCAATAGAATTCTCTTGACATGTGTGTCCCCAAATAAGAGGAAATTCAAAGAAATGATTAGCTCTTTTCCTTCCTCCTGAAATCAGTGATATTTGAAAATAGAATATCCACTGTCTTATATAGAAAGAAGCATAATATTGAATCATTATAGAAAAAATATGGTACAGACTTTGTATCCTGGTCATACTGAAAGATAAACTTTCAAATGAAGCAAGGCTCTAGAAATGCGTGATCAAAAACTGCCTTTGATCTGCTTGTTTAAATCAATGGAGGTTATTACTTTCCCCAAAGAGAATTGCCAATGGCCAGTTCTGTGGTACAAAGCAAATTGGACTTAGAATTAAGTGGCACAAATAAATGTTCACCAAATTTTTGGGTAAATGGAAAGTATTGGAACATCTGCCCTCGATTATGGGTGTCTGTAATGAAAATATATTCCATATGGTACAAGATCAGGCCTGCCTTTTTAAAAATTGTCATATGACAAAAATAGCAATCAAGAAAAAGCATTTAGGTCCCTCCCTCCCTCCCTCCCCACAAGATTTCATTATGACATCTGTGCTCTAGGGTTGGTTTATTCTTATACTAAAAGAATAGTCTGTGCCATCTCTTGATAGAGAACTGAGCTCCTTCCTCCTCTCTCCCCCCTACTCCTGTTGCTCTTTACTAAGTCCGTAGGTGAATCTTGGTAGATACACTACCATCTATTGTATAACTTCTTTGGTATCTTTAGTGGATTTTGTCTTACTAGTTCTTTTTTGTTGGATTTTGTTCTTATATAAATAATACTGATAATTTATCTGACTATCATATATCTTGCAACTTTGCAAAAATTATTAATTTTTCCAACTTATGACTTAACTGATTCTCTATATCCTCATATCATTTGCAAAAAGTAATGATTTTGTTGGGGTTTTTTAGGTTTTTACAAGGCAAATGGGGTTAAGTGGCTTGCCCAAGGCCACACAGCTAGGTAATCATTAAATGTTTGAGACCAGATTTGAACCCAGGTACTCCTGACTCCAGGGCTGGTGCTTTATCCACTGCACCACCTAGCCGCCCCTAATTTTGTCTATCTTTGCCTATGATTATTCCTTCAATTTTTTCTTATCATTCCTATATCTAGTACCTCTTGAGTTATATTACATAGCAGTAGTGAAAATAGGCATCTTTTCTTTATCCCTGGTTTTATGAGAGAGATCTCTAATTTCTCTTCTTTACATTTAATGTTGAATTTACATTTGATCTTTTCCTAGATTGAAATAAATACTATTTACTATATTAAGAAAAGGTCCATGGATAATAGATTTATAGATGGAAGGGACAAATAGATCATATAGTCCAACCCTTTCTTTTTACAGATGAGGAAACTGAGAGTAGTCAGTTTCACAAGTCAAAAGTGGCAGAACTAGCATTATGAATAAAGATCCCACCATTCCAAGGCCAGCCCTCTTCCTACTACTTGGTTTTTTACTATTGCTTCAAACTTTACATTCTGTAATTCTTTTTTTTTTAGTTTTTTTGCAAGGCAAATGGGGTTAAGAGGCTTGCCCAAGGCCACACAGCTAGGTAATTATTAAGTGTCTGAGACCGGATTTGAACCCAGGTACTCCAGACTCCAAGGCTGGTGCTTTATCCACTATGCCACCTAGCTGCCCTACATTCTGTAATTCTAAAAACAAGCATTCTAAAATTCTAAATACAAAAAATTCTTTTAAAAAGTCTTCAAACAAAAGAAATCCTGTCTTCCACCTTTACCTTGCTATTTTTTTTTCATAAACTCTGTTTCATGTATTCTCAATTACAGGAAAATGGTCCTGCTTCTTAGGGGAACCCTATGCCCTGTAAGCCATCTTTGGCTTTTTTTGCATAGCATACCGTCCAAATTCTGAGTATGCACCTCTCTCACCTCTGCCTCTAGGAATTAACAGTTCACCCAAAGAGTCATCTCCTAAAGGAAATGTATCCTCATCCCTCCATGCATTAAAATTATTTGCAAAACTGTATATATGCATATATATATATGTGTATATGTACATTTACTATTTTCCAAATTAAATATAAGCTCCATGAAGGCCAGCCTTCATATCCCTAATGTCTTCCTCATAGTAATATATGTGTAATGAATTGTTTGGAATGGAATTGATGGTATCATAGGTCTTCTTATCCCTACTTACGGTTTCACCATTCTCTTTTCTTGAGGACATCCATTAAGGTACTGGAACATGGAATAACAGTGCTTACTAGAACAGTTTGGCTCTGCTCCAAGTTGCAGTGGTGAAATCATAACCTTTTCATGCCAGTTTCATCAGTAGAAAATGGAGATAATAATCCTAACCCATTTTCAAGAAAATCATGTGGGTCAACTAATTAGGGTCTTGAAAACATTTTGGAAATACAAAGCATAATAAAGATGTTTAATAATAATGTAGTATGATTAATATTTCTGGAGAAACTAGAGGGTCCCTGAACTGGAAGAGGTGTTATCATGATGAACTCTTTTGTATTTTTTATTGCACTCCTACTTCTGGCCCAAGTTTTGGCCAACATTTTAAATTTATTCCTTCATCATGTCTTCTGAATTTATATTTGATTTCTTTAGCAAGGCAAATGGGGTTAAGTGGCTTGCCCAAGGCCACACAGCTAGGTAATTATTAAGTGCCTGAGGCCGGATTTGAACTCAGGTACTCCTGACTCCAGGGCCAGTGCTCTATCCACTGTGCCACCTAGCTGCCCCTAAATTTGAATTTTCATTTTTACACTGTTCATTTCTTGTCACATGATGACTACCTTCTTGCCCAGGTCCTTTAGTGTCAACTCTACTGAAGTGGTTTTTTTCAAGGTTTCTCAAGATTCCCTTTCTTCTCAAGACTTTGATATTGTATAACAATAATTAGAAAAAAGGGTATTAATTTGTATTATTAGGAGTCAGTAAGGTATAGTGAAAAGACTACTGGTATTGGAGATAAGGGCATCTGGGTTCAAATCTCTTTTCTGCCTGTGTGACTTTGGGCAGGTTACTTAATTTCTCTGTAAAATGAGAAAGTTGAATGAGAAGATCCTCTAAGGTCCCTTCTAGATGGCTCTGAGGTCTGTTCCATAGTTTTAATACATTCATCTCTGGTTATCTTTGTTTTCTACCAATCATATTCCTCCCTCTTTGGATTTCAGCCAATTAATAGGCATTTTGGGCTAGGCACTCAGTACTATACTAGACATTACAGAGAATGCTAAGGAAGCAATATCCATTGTCCCTGCCTTTCTAATCAGGGAGATCAAGATGGCTATGCCCAAATCTACTTCAGAGTAATAGCAAAAGTAATAAATCATGAAACTTATGATGTGGTATGGTATATATTGATCCAAAAGTAGATCAGGGAAAGGAAAGGTTGTACTTAGAGAAGGCTTTGTGGGGAACATGAGAACTGAACTTGTCCTTTGAAGTTCAGGTTTTGGATGTGCAGGGAGAAAGAGGTCATGTATTCTAAACAAGCTAGCATCATTAAGTAAAAATTTTTTCCATGGTTTCCATATTCTTTCTGCCTTGAAATCCCCTCATTTCTGAGGCCCTTTGTACCACTTGACCTTATATCTCTATCTTCATCTTTCACCTACATAATTTTTGTTTGTTTGTTTTTAGGTTTTTTCCAAGACAAATGGGGTTAAGTGGCTTGCCCAAGGCCACACAGCTAGGTAATTATTAAGTGTCTGAAGTTGGATTTGAACTCAGGTACTCCTGACTCCAGGGACAGTGCTCTATCTACTGTGCCACCTAGCTGCCCCTACATAATTTTTTTTTTATCTCTTTTGTGTGACTGAATCTCATGCTGGAGGGCTTCTCAATGCCCACTTACATCTTTCTCCACTATCCACCCCTTGTACTTGCCACTATCCCTTATTGAGGGGGCTTAATGGAGGGTGTTCCAAAAGTCTTGCTTCAGTTTTCAGCTAATAAAGTTCTAATAACTTAGAGCTGGACTACCAGTTTTGGAACATGCTTATAGTCACTTCCTGTACTTCAAGAAATGTAGATAAAAGCAACCCTTTTATGAAAAAAATTATCTCTTGTTGCTCTTCAATCCCAACATTATTTACCTGAATATTATTTTGCCCTTTGATTTTCCCACTTGCCAGCACTTTCCATCCCGCCAAATTATTTTGTATTTGCCTTGTATATATTTTGCATTTACTTATGAATGTATAGTTTATATTTCTCTGTCTGCCTTCCCTTCCCTCCATCAACATCAAAATTCCCAGAGAGGAGAGGCTATTCTCATGTTTTGTCATTGTTTCACTTCAGTTTAGTGACTGACACACAGCTAGTTGCTTAATGAATTGCTAAATTGATTTGAAGTGATTGTTGAATTGAATTCATCTTTTGAGCATTAGAATTCTGGGAATGAAGGTTGAGATTTGATTTCATGCTTGACTCTTAACTCACTATAAATTCAAGCGTATACCCCATAGTGCTATGGAAGTTATAATAATACCATGTTTGTGTGTCCAGAAATACCTCCCAGTGCACCTGCATCCTAGACCTGATCTGCAACATTCCTGTGATCACCAGATCAATTCCTCCTTGTTCACTGTGCCAAACTGTTGATATTTATTGATTCAACAAACACTAATTAATCAACTACTACCAAGCAAAGCACTGAGGCAAGCATTAGGGATACAAAGATGTATGAGACCCAGTCCTTATTCCAAAAATATACATAATTATAAAATAAAATATGATAAACCCTTATCTGCTCATGCTACATTATTAGAAGGATAGGTTTTGGAATGAGAGAAGTGATAACCTCATTGTATCTGTAATGCTTTGAGTCTTCAGTTATAGGTGTCACATTTTAGGAAGAATTTTACTGAGTTAGTGTTCCTACAATGGAGGGTGATTGAGGAGATTTCAGAATAGAAAGAGCACTGAACTCAGAGAAGATGTTCATGAAACTCAGTTATATTATATCTGGGCTCTTAACACTGCTGGAACTCAGTTTAATTAACTGTAAAATAAGAGGGTTAGATTTAAATAATATCTGAGGTCTTTCCAACTCTCAATACTATGAAAACATAGCATCCAATAACTAGTTGAAGGAAATGAGAATGTTTAAAGAAGATTTGCGGTTAACAGGGGAGTAAATAATGGTACCTCAGATTTGTAGAGGCTAAATGACTCGTCCTTGGTTTTACAAACATAACCTAGTATTCAAATTCTTGGTTCCTGATTTCAGATTCAGTATTCTTTCTACTTTACCATGTCTTTGATGTTCAGTTGTTTCAGTCTTGTTCAATTCTCTGTGACCCCAACTGGAATTTTCCTAGCAAAGATACTGGAATCATTTGTCATTTCCTTTTTGGCTCATTTTGCAGAAGAAGAAACTGGGGCCCTGGATCACACTGCTAGAGTGTCTAAGGCCAGATTTGAACTCAGGAAGATGAGTCTTTCTCTATCTGTTAAATCACCTAGCTTTCCATTTCACTGTAAAACCCTGCAAAACATGATTTTGGATCCAAGTGTTTGAAGGTTATCACATAGATATAGACAATCTACTTTTCCTCAGTGACTAGGACTAATAGTCAGAAGTATCAAGGAGAAAAGCATTGGTTCTATGTAAAGAAAAACTTCCTAACAATTAAAACTTTTTTAAAAATGAGATTAAGTCAGGAGGTGGTCATTTCTGTGATACACCAGCTGTCTCATATTGAGGCTGAATGATTGCTTGTTGGGATACTGTAGAGAGAATTCATGTTTTTGGTAGCAGGTTGAACTAAAATGACCTCTAAGTCATTTTCCAATTGTGATAATTTGTGGAACAAATTAGAGAAATATAAATTAAATTCTTCAAACAAATACAATTTCAAGGTGACTGGGTGCATTAGGAGAGAGGTTCTGGACAGAAATCCTTGTACTGATGTTTGGGCTGCATCTTGAAGAACAGGCAGAAATATGGTTGAATGGAGGGATGAGAGGGGCTTTTAGCTAAATCCTCTGGAGTCATTTAGATTGGAGCAGGCAGATTAAAATCTCCATGGAATAAGTATCCCAAGTCTATGCTTTTCACTTTCTTCCCTGTCCTTCTGTTTCCAAAGTAATCAACCCATCTTTATTCATTCATATATATATATGTATATATATATATATGTATATACATATATATATATATATATATATATATATATATATGTATCTATCAGGACAATGATGTTAAGTGACTTGCCCAAGGCCACACCACTAAAATTATTAAGTGTTTGAGGTCAAATTTGAACTCAGCTCCTCCTGACTTCAGGGCCAGTTCTTCATCCACTGTGTCCCCTAGCTGTGAACCCTTTTTAAATTTATTTTTTGTAATTATCAACTCACCTTGATTCTTTTGGGAGAAGCACCCAATTGGTTTTTATCCTTTTACTATTTCTTTCTTTTAAAGCAACTAAAAGGGAATAGCAATAACAGCAGTATGAGCAAGACAGGGGATACAAAGGTGAAGAATCACAGTCCCTCACTATACTAGGTGAGGAAGAAGATATATAAGCAGGTAAATCTAACACAAACTCAGGTGCCCTGGGAGCAGGGATGTGCTGATAATTGTTTAACTGACTAGTTGGAAAAATTTTATACAAAGAGACTTTTTTTTAATTTAAAGATTTTATTTGAGTTTTATAATTTTTCCACTAATCTTACTTCCCCCCCACACCCTGAAGACAATTTGCCAGTCTTTACATTGTTTCCATGGTATACGTTGATCCAAATTGAACGTGATGAGAGAGAAATCATATCCTTAAAGAAGAAACATGGGCAGCTAGGTGGCATAGTGGATAAAACACCAGCTCTGGAGTCAGGAGTACCTGGGTTCAAATCTAGTCTTAGACACTTAACAATTACCCAGCTGTGTGGCCTTGGGCAAGCCACTTAACCCCATTTGCCTTGCAAAAACCTAAAAAAAAAGAAAGAAAGAAACATAAAGCATAAGAGCAAGATCAGACAATAAGATGTCAGTTCTTTTTTCTAAATTAAAGGTAATACAGATGGTATTCTCGGTTGCAGACAGCCCCAAATTGTCTCTGATTGTTGCACTGATGGAAAGAGTGAGTCCAACATGGTTGATCATCACCCCCATGTTGCTGTTAGGGTATACAGTGTTTTTCTGGTTTTGCTCATCTCACTCAGCATCAGTTCATGCAAATCCCTCTAGGTTTCCCTGAATTCCCATCCCTCCTGGTTTCTAATAGAATAATAGTGTTCCATTATATACATATATCTATAAGGAGACATTTTAAAGTTAAAGTTTCATTTTAACTTTTTCTCCATCACTTTCTTAAGTCTAGATAAGCCACAAAACAATAAATCATCAATGATTTATAGCATTTTCCTATTTCTGAAGTGTAAGTGCTCACACTGAAAATTTAGCAATTGACATGTGTGAACCAGTTTGAGTTGGCTCCAAGCATACCCTACCTGGAAACCAAGAAGAAAATATGACAAAAATTGAAGAAGACAATGTTTTCAGTAGGAGGGTCAAAGAAAGCTTCACACAATATCTAGACTAAGGCACTCATTTTACAGATGAGGAACTTGAAATCTAGAGACAAGAATTGACCCAGATCACAAAGGTGGTAACAGAGAATCAATCCCAGTTCATTTGACTCCAAATCCAAAATGGTTTAACGAAAAAGCAAACATTGTATAAATATGAGAGATGGACACAAAGAAAAGAGACTCCCTGACACAATAATCATAGTACTTCACTTATGTTTTCAAAATCAAACAAGATGAAACCCATGGTCCAAGAGTCACCAAAAACTCTGCATTCATATGAACTGGGGGATTTTCTTGGGTTTATTGCTCCCACCTGGAGATACTCTGAGGAATGTCTAAAATAAATATTGTGTAACTTGTATCCACCTTTCCCCAGATGTGAGTAATTGGGTTCTCAGTTCCTTTACAAAGCCTTAGGGCACCAATAGCATATTAGATACAACACAGCCTTCCTATTACTTAATAGGAAATACTGAAAACACAAAAGAATCATAGAAATCCATAAACAAATATAAACGGCCCATCAGTTTGCTTGGAAAGGCACCTGAACTTGGGAGTTGCTCTTAGGATAATCCTTTGACATTCTAGAAGATCTTTCCTATAGTACTCTATACAACAGCACTTCCCTTCTTCCCTCCTCCCCCAGAGTTATAATATTACCCTATAATTTAGACTCTTCCTAGAAGGTAAATGTAAATTAGGAGTTGCTGATTAAGCAATTCCCTTTCTATTAGACCTATACTTTATAAATTATTCACTGTAATAACTAGAAGGTACTAATGGCAAAGCTCAGGTCACTTACTTCATCTATGTTACATAAGAAATTTCTTTCTAGGTAATTTATGACCAAAGAAGAGATAGAGAATGTCATGAAATGCAAAATGGATAATTTTGATTACATTAAAGTGAAAAGTTTTTGCACAAACAAAACTAATTCAGTCAAGATTAAAAGAAAAGCAAATCTGGGAAATAATTTTTACAGCCAATGTCTCTGATAAAGGCCTCATTTCTAAACATATAGAGAGAATTAAATCAAATTTATAAGAATAGAAGTCATCTCTCAATTTATTAATGGATAAAGGATATGAACAGGCAGTTTTCAGATGAAGAAATTAAAACTATAGTCAAATAAAAAATGTTCTAAGTCACTATTAATTAGAAAAATGCAAATCAAAACAACCTGAAGTACCACCTCACCACCTATCAGATTGGCTAATATGACAGAAAAGGAAAATGATAAATGTTGGAGGGGATGTGGGAAAACTGGGATACTAATGTACTGTTGGTGGAGTTATGAACTGATCCAACCATTCTGGAGAGAAATTTTGGACTACAACCAAAGGGCAATAAAACTATACATACCCTCTGTTCCAGTAATACCACTACTAAGTCTATATCCTAAAGAGAGATCACAAGAAGGGGAAAAAAGAGCCATGGGTCTTTTTTTTTTGGTGGCAAAGAATTGAAAATTGAAGGGATCCTCATTAACTGGGGAATGACTACACAAGTTGTGACATATGAATATAATGGAATAATATTATTCTATAAGAAATATTGAGCAGTCAGATTTCAGAAAAACCTGGAAAGACTTTCACGAACAGATGCTGAGTGAAGTGAGCAGAACAAGGAGAACATTACATACCTTAACAACAACATTGTGCAATGATTAACTATGATAGATTTAGCTCTTCTCAGCAATGTAGCAATCAAAGACAATTCTAAAAGACCTGTGATGGAAAATACCATCTACATCCAGAAAAAGAACTATGGAACCTGAATGGAGATAAAAGAATACTATCTTGATCTTTTTAATTTTGCTTTTTGCTTTTCTCTTCTCATAGGATTTCCTTTTACGTGCAGCATGTTTGTTGACATATAACCTATATCAGGGTGGGAGAAGAGGAGGAGAAAACTTTATAAAAGTGAATGTTGAAAATTATCTCTACATTTAATTGGAAAAATTAATACATAAAACATAAAAAGGAAATCTCCTATCTGGAGAATGTCTGATCCATTAAATTTCAGACTTGGGACCTATGAATTTAGAAATCCTCAGACTGGGATTAACCATGAGAAACTCCCAAGGCTGGTACTGCCTTCTTTCTTTCTCTGACTTGTTTCTTTTGCTTTTCTTCTTTCTCTTATTATATAAGAAATCAAAATTCCTCCTTTTCTTCAGAGGGTATTTGGGTTCATGGGAGTTATCTGTGAATTAGCTCTAGGATCACATGGATAAGCACACATTTTTTTCTGCCATGTTTTTCTGCAAGGCCTCTAAGAATGCCCAGTTGCTGTCATGTCCTGGGCTAGAAAAATCCATTTTTAGGGACTCTAGTAATGTAGAAATGTAGAATGTCTGGGAAGATAATTTAGAAATTAATTTAGAGGGTCTCCTGGTTCATTTATGGGTTGAATTGGTTGGTTTCTGTTGTTCTTTTTCAACACTAAGATTCCATGATTTTGTGATTGGGTGGGAAGTAGAGGTAATAAATTTGCTGTCCTTCCCAAGAGTTTGGCAGAGGAAGGGAATTTTGAGAAGATAACAGGATGAAGGGAATTTTTGTTAAAGGCAGAAGATACCTAAGCTTGTTTGTAGATAGTAGAGAAAGGTCCATAGAAATAGAATTCAATATGGATGGTAGAGAGATGATCAATGAAGAAAGAACCTGAGGAAAGAGGGAGATGAGGGGATTATTGGCACAAGAGGACAAATAGGGTCAGATATACTGAATCAGAGAAGGGAAGACTGTGTAAAGGGAGAAAAGGACTAAAGGAATATTTCCCATTTGTTTGGAAGACCAGGATGACACAGTCTTTATAATTCAAGTTGAATCAATTCATGTGGTTAGTGTTTCAGTTGTTAAAATGCCTTGGTTTGCAAGCATAAGGTCCTTATAGAAACCATGTCATTAGTGAAATGTATGTAACTTTTGTGTGCTTAGGAGAATGAGAAGCCTTCTAGGCCTGGAGCAAAACATGCTGTAAAGAACTGGTGAAATCAGTGTTTTCTGGTCCTCTAGGGAAGTTTTATGTGCTGCAGTTCATCACTACCACCAAGCTCTGTACAATTTATCAAGCATCTGGTATACAGTAATTGACAGTCTTTAACATAATTTTCAGTGACTTTAAGCAACAGACCAAAGGAGGGTGGGGGGAAACCTAATTCTGGAGCTATAACAACTAAATACCAGAACAAAGGAAGGCCAGGAAACATTTAAGGTCACTTTTCATAATACATTTAGACAAATGGTTTCAGCTTGGAAGACCCAATTTAGACAGTATGAAGGAAAGACTTTTTGAACACTTTTTTAAAAAGGTCCTGTGGTTGGGGGCCTTCTTTAGAGAGATAAATGTTGATAGTAAGATCAATAAACTACAAGAGATACTTCATAAATAAGTGTCTTGTTTTCTATGTGCAATTGAGAAGTCACAGCAGGAGATGGGAATTTTACAAACTGGGTCTTATGGGCTTGGGTTATACATATTTAACTTTCTTTATAAAATTTTCAGGAAGGCTGTGAGTATTCAAGTGAGTTCAACACATTATCAATCAAGTAAAAAGTATTTATTAAAGACATTTACCAATAACAGCAATGTGGTTATTGTTCAGTTATTTTCATGGATGAAGAGCTGTTCTCCAAGGTCTGAAACCTGGAACGCTCGTCTTGCTCCTAGCACATCTGGCTGCATGACCTAGGCAAGGATTGTTTTCCATTGGGGATACAAATATAAACAAAAAGAAAGTCAGTTTCTGTCCTCCAGAATTTTTCATTCTAATGAGGGGATGAAAACCTAGAAAAGAGAGGTGGAAATTTGTACAAAGTAGAGAGGAGGAAGGAGAGGAGAAAGTGCCCCTATGTGAATGGGGAGGTCATATGAGGTGAGTAATAATGTCCAGAGAGTCAGAAGCAGAACTGGGAGAGGAACAGAGAATGGGTGACTTGGACCCTTGTTCATAATGGAGACTCCAAGAAGAACTTACCCATGGAAGAAGGGAGCCACAGTGGCAGAAGCGGTGTTCCACAGAGAGATGGCCACAGGAATTATAGAGGCAGCAGAACCTCGGTGAAGTCTCGAGGCTCAGGTGACCCTCTCAATTGCAGAGAAGATGCTGATCTGCTGTAGTGGAGGAACTTCCCTCCTCTGGAAGTTCTTTGCATCAATGAAATCATAGGTCAAGACCCTTCCTCTTATATATGTATCCAATTATCTGAGATGAGCAAGGAACTTGACAAATATCAAGGATGACAGACAACAGGAGCTTCCTAAGTCCCCAAAGTTCAGGTGGTACTTTATGTACCTGAGCCTCCTAATAACCCCAAAATGTTATAACAATGATATTAATAATATTACTTACATAGTAGCATTACATTTATAGCTGTAACAGGCACTGTGCTAAGTATTTGCAAGGTATCTGTTATTGGTTATTACCATTTTTCAGATGAAGGAAGTGAAGCAGAATTTAAAGGACTTGCCCAGGGTCACATAGCTAGTGAGTATCTGAGGCCAGATTTGAATCTGGGTTTTCCTGACTCCAGGCCTAGTGTTCCATCCACTTAGTCACATAGCTGCTTCCAGGTAGGAATCATAGATATTATAATCTAAGCTGAGTTTCATAAAAGTGGTATTTTTCCCAAAGAAATAAACATGTTTAAGGATCAGGCACTGTGATAAGTGCTTTACAAATACCTCATTTCATCTTCATAGAAACCCTGGGAGGTAGGTATTATTACCCCTATTTGACAGGTGAGGAAATGGAGACATAGAGACTTTAAGTGACCAGAGGCTCACAGCTAATAAGTATCTGAGGCTGGATTTGAATTCAGGTCTTCCCAACTTCAGGCATGGTGTTACACTGTACCACCCAGGTACCTGTATGCACCTCAAGTCACACTAAAAAATATCAGAGATGGGAAGCAAACTCAGGTCTTCCTGACTGCAGGTCCAGTAGCAGTAACCACTATGCCACAATAAACATAGAGACAGAATCTATAGATATTTAGTCTAGTCCTTTCATTGATGTTGTTGAGTCATCTTAGTTGTATCTAATTTTTTGTGATCCCATTGGGGGTTTTCTTTGCAGAGTTACTGGAGTGGTTTGCCATTTCTTTCTCTAACTCCTTTTACAGATAAGGAAACTGAGACCCAGATATGAAGTGACTTATCTAGGTAATATTAGAGTTAGTAAGCAGTATTGGGATATAAATTCAACTCATCTCATTCTGTATCTTATAGAAATGAGTCCTAGAACAAAAGTTTGCCTGTGGTTAGAAACACTAAAGACCTTCCTTTGTCTTTCATGAACTGACCATATGGGATCTTTTTTTTTAAGACTCCTTGCACAGTCAGCCAAGGTCACATTCCTTTAGACCTTATATCCAGCTGTTCACATTGAAAATGATTTCTCCCTCCTCTATTCATTAATAATTCACAGCTGGACTTTAGATCTCCTTATTTTAGGACCAGGGCAAACCATCAAATGATGGCCTAAAGTACTTAAAAAAGAAAAGCTCTTCTTTGATCCCCTGCAGATTATAACTGGGAGAAGAAGCATGATCTAGATCAGAGGGTTACCTAGAGGTCATCTGACCCATTTGACAGCTAGAAATCCTAGTCTCAAAGAGTTGAAATGATTTCCAGTGGTCACACAGCTATCTCTTGGCACAGCCTGGAATTAAGCCCAGAATTCTGTACTCCATTCCCTCTGTTTCTCCTGAGCCTATGCTGTCATCTCAATTCATTACGTTTCAGATAAATCACAAGATTTCCATGTTATCAATTTTAAACATTGAATGTTAAGAACAGGAGGTTTGGGGGAATGGCAATCATAGAAATTATTCTTTTTTTTTCTTTTCTATTTAGAAATTGGGGTTAAGTGTCATGTGGTTTGTAAATATCTAAGATGGGATTTGAACTCAGGTCCTCCTGATTGCAGGATTGGTTCTAACCTAGCTGTCCCAATCAATAGACATTTTTAAAGCACTTTTTATGTGCCATGTACCTTGCTAAGTTTTAGGAAAATGAAGAAAAATGAAATCACAAAATCCATTTCTGCCCATGAGGATCTTGACAAACCACTGAGGGAGACAATGCATAAGTAGTTACATATAAAGTATTTAAAGAATGGAGAGAAAGTAACCTTAGATTAGAATTAATTGAAGTAAGAAATATTAATGTTGATTGAGAAGACCAGGAAACACCTCCTGAACAAGATGGCATTTGGGTTAAATATTGAAGGAGCCCAGAGATGTCAAAGTGTAGAATTGAAAAGGGAGAATGGGAATATGATTATCTCTAGTTTATCCTGAATACAGGTTTCTTTTGCACATAGTTGTTTGCATATTATCTCTCCCCCATTAGATTGTTAGCTCCTTGAGAGCAACGACTAATTTACTTGTTCAATGGCCTTTCTTTGTATCCCCCCCCCATGATTAGAACAGTGACTGGCACATAGTAGGTCTTTAATAAAGGCACAGGGGACAGTCTATATATATATATTATATATATATGTATATGTATAATATATATACATATATATATGTATATATAAAGGAGGCCAGGTTGGGAAGAGCTTTAAAGGACAAGCAATTTGATTCTGCAGACATCAGTAAGGCCCAGAAGATTCTGGTGAGATGGACATACCTACATTTGAGAGAGAGAGAGAGAGAGAGAGAGAGAGAGAGAGTTAAGGTAAAAGAAATCCCTGGTTTGGGGTGGTAGTTCCCATGTGAGTGGGAAGATAGAAGTGGGGATGGTTACTGGAGAGATGCTGTGAAGGTAAAAATGATAAAATATGGTCATGGATTGGATAAATTTAAGTGTGGATGTGAGAGTGAAGAGTCTAGGAAGGAATATTGGAAGACTGAGAGGATGGTGGTGCCTTCGAGAGTAACAGGGAAGCTTGAAAGAAGAAAAGGTTTGGCGGGAAAGTAATGAGTTATGTTTTAGACATACTGAGTTTGAGATGCCTACAAGATCCCAGAAAGAATTGTCTGATAGGGAATTGAAGATGTGGGAGTGGAGATTAGAAGAGATCATCTGGACGGCTATATAAGTCTGAGCATCCTCTACATAGTGATGATAATTGGAGTCATGGAAGATCACCAAGTGAGACAGTGTAGAGGTAAAAGAGAAGAGGATTCAAGAGAAAGCCTTGGAAAATGCTCACGGTTAGGGAATGTGACAAGGATGAAGGTCTAGCAAAGGCTATAGAGGAATGGACAGACAAGAAGAAATAGAATGGAAAGAGGGCAATGTATGAAAACCCAAAGAGGTGAGAGTGTCTAGGCAGAAAAGGTGATCAACAGAGTTGGTGGAGCAGAGAGAATGGATGAAATGGATGAGAAATGAGAATAAGTCATTATATTTAGCTATTAAGAGCTCTCTGGTAAGTTTGGAAAGATTAGTTTCAGGTCAATGATATTATTGGAAGCCAGAGTGAAGAAAGTTTAAAAGAGAGAGAAGAGATGGGGAAGAGGCACCAAGTAGAGTCAGCTTTTTAATGGTCTCTAACAGAGAAGGCCAAAGTCCTATGGTATATCTCAAGTACTCAGTGCTGATGGATTCACATTGATCAACAATAGGACATGATCCTAGAGAGATGGGCTGAACACTTCCAGTGTTCTAGCAGGCCTTAATCAATGCAGAAGCCATTTACAGTTTATCTCAAGCTGAAGTTAATTAGTCCCTAGTTGAAGTTCCAGCTGAAGAAGAGGTTTTGAATGTCAGTAGGCTCTTTTCAAGTGGCAAAGTATCTGGGGTGATGCTATTCCAGCTGAGATCTTCAAGGTGAGGGGTTCATTGCTCAGCCAAAAGCTGACTGAAATTTTCCATGTTATATGGCATGAAGAGGTTATTCCTTGAAAATTCAAGGATGACTCCATCATCCACCTCTATAAAGGTAAAAGGAATAGATTGTCCTGTGACAATAAGATGGTTATTTCTCTTTTGGTCATTGCTGGTAAGATTCTTGCTAGAGTCCTTCTCAATAGGCTGATCCTTCACCTGGAAGATGGTCACCTTCCTGAGAGCCAGTATGCCTTCAGAAAGAGTTGAGGAACAGTTGATATGGTGTTAGCTCCTTGCCAACTCCAGAAAAAATGCCAGGAACAGAAGAGAGGTCTATATACATTTGCAGATCTGACTAAGGTCTACTGTCAATCATGAGGGTTTATGGAAAATTATGTCAAAATTTGGTTGCTTGGAGAAGTTCATCAGTATTGTACATCAATTTCATGATGGAATGCTTGCCTGGGTTCTGGATGGCATCTGGACAATGCTCTCGTGATTTCCCAGTCACCAATGGAGTGAAACAAGATCGTGTCCTTGCTCCCACACTTTTCAGCATGATGTTTTCAGCCATGTTATCAAATGCCTTCACTAAGAATGAACATGGCCTCAAGGTCAGTACCTCACTGATGGCAAATTCTTCAACTTGAAAAGGCTACAAGATAAGGGTATGTTTGTACATGATCTTCTGTTTGCAGGTGATTGCACACTCAATGCAGCCTCTGAAGCTGAGATACAACCAAGTATGGATCAACTCTCTGATGCTTGTGCTAATTTTTGTCTGACAATTAACACCAAGAAAACACAGGTGCTCCATTAGCCAGCACCACACCATCCATATGTAGAACCATCAAATTACAGCAAATGGAGAAGTTCTGAGTATTGTGGACAAGTTCACTTTCCTTGGCAATGTCCTTTCCAGGGAAGAAAACATTGATAATGAGGTTGACACTCACATTGCCAGAGGTAGTTCGGTATTTGGGAGGCTCCAAAAGAAAGTGTGGAAGAGAAGATTAACTACTGTCTACAGAGCCACTGTGCTGACCTCATTGCTGTATGCCTGTGAAATCTGGACAGTCTACCAGGGCCATGTCAAGAAACTGAATCGCTTCCATTTAGATTGTCTTAGGAAGATTCTGAAGATTACCTGGCAGAAGATACCAGATACTAAGATCCTTTCTCAAGCTAAACTGCCTAGCATTCCAACATTACCACAGAGAGCGCAACTATGATGTTAGAATGGCAGATGCATGTTTGCCAAAAAGACTATTTTATGGAGAACTCACATAGTGCACACAAGGGGAATCAGAAGAAGCAACACCGGGACATCCTGGCAGTCTCTCTTAAGAACTTTGGGATTGGGGCAGCTAGGTGATGTAGTGGATAAAGCACAGGTCCTGTAGTCAGGAGGACCTGAGTTCAAATTCAGACTCAGACACTTAATAATCACCTAGCTGTGTGACCTTGGGCAAGTCTCTTAACCCTACTGCCTTGCAAAAACAAAAACAAAAAAAGAGAACTTTGGAATTGATTGTGCAGCATGGGAGACACTGGCACAGGACTGCCCAGCATGGCAGGCCCTCATCAGTGAAGATGCTGTGCTCTGTGAGGAAAGCAGAATGGAAGCAGCTTAAAGGAAACGTGACATATGGAAGTTTGGAGTAAGCATCCCAGGTGTTCATGTGGACTATTTGTGGTAGAACATTCTGAGTTTATATTAGTCTGATCAATCACATTGTATTTTGTCTCAAAGATAATGATGTCATTTTGGTCTTCTTTGATAACAAAGGACAAGAACCAACAGAGAAGGGAAATAGATATCTAGTTTGGTAGTTTGTAGGGATGATGAAAGCAAGTGAGAGACTCTTGAAGATGGAGATGCTCGTAGAAAGGAGGAAAGGAAACAAGATAGGGAGAGACTGAACATTAAATAGAATAGAATCCATATTGATGGATGTGATCTAGAGGAAGAAGACAGGATGAGAGAAGCTCAAGGCTACATTTATAGAAATAAGTATTAGTCTTAGCAAAGAGAAAGGCCACCTTTTCCTCTGATACAGAAGTGAAGTCAGTGAGTGGAGGATTCATGTCAGAGGATGCAAAATGAGGAGAAGGGAACTCAGGGAGCACATGGTAGATGGTCTCAAAACTTTTTTCTCAAAGTATGAGGTAAAGATGATATTATGGGAGGGTTGGGCAGAGTTGAAAGTATTTGGAATAATTTCTGTGGTGAGTGGAAGAGAGAATCAAATACTGAGCTGGACAACCTTGCTACCATGAGTGTTAAGATCAGAGACAATCAGCATGGTTTTGTGATCTTCCAGCTGTTCAGCATCTAGATAACACAGCCGAGTCAGGAAATCTCATCTTTATGAGTTCAATTCTGGCTTTAGATAGTTACTATCTTTGTGACCCTGGGCATCTGTTAGCCTCAGTTTCCTTATCTGTAAGATAAAGGAAATGGCAAAACACTTCTGTATTTTTGCCAAGAAACCCCCAAATGGGGACATGAAGAGTCATACATGACTGAAACAACTGGGTAATAACTGGCCAATCACTAGCACGTGAATAGGATCAAAGTAGACTGATGTTGAGATTTGGTAAGGCACGATTAGTGATAGGATATGAGAGTACAGGAAAGTGTAGAGTTGAACTGATTCACCAATAAATTCACCACACCATCCATATATGGAACTATTGGTTACAGCAAATGGAAAAAAAAAATTTTATGCTGTGGAAAAATTCACTTACATTGGCAGTCTACTTTCCACAAATGTCCACATAAAGGATGAGGTTGAAACACACATATTGCCAGAGCTCACTCCGTGTTTGGGAGGCTCCGAAGGAAAGAGAAGAGGTATTAGACTGTCTACCAAACTGGAGGTCTATAGAGTCATTGTGCTGACCTCATTGTCATATGCCTGTGAATCCTGGACAGTCTACTAGTGTCATGCCAGGAAAAGGAATCACTTCCATTTGAATTGTCTTAGGAAGATTAGAAGATCACAACAGGACAAAGTCCCAGATATTAAGTTCTTTTCTTGAATTAAATTGCCAGACATTCAAAGTCTACTCCAGAGAGTATAAGTCCGATGGGCTGGCCACATTGTTTGGATGCTAAAAGTATGCTTGCCTAAAAGACTATTTTATGGAAACCTTATGCAAGGCAAGTTCTCATATGGTAGTCATAAGAAGAGATTCAAAGACACTCTCAAGGTTTCACTGAAGAATTTTGGAATTGTTTGCCTGATATGGGAGATACTGGCACTGGACCACTCAGATGCCATACTCTCATCAAAGAAGGTGCTGTGCTTTATAAGCAAAGCAAAATTGAAGTAGCTAAAAAAATGCAGGATGCACAAATTTACAGAACCCACCTCAAATGTTCACATGAGCTATTTGTGCCCAACCTGTGGAAGAGCATTTTGAGCTTGTATCGGTCTGATCAGCCATACCAGACAGTGTCACTTGACCCCAACATAGTGATGTTATTTTGGTGCTTTTGGAAATGAAGAACAACAATCAACCATCACTGAGATAAAGAAAATAAAAGAAGATGGAAGTATGTTCACCATTGTGGAATGAGTTAATATATCAGTAGAAAGATCAAGTGAGTGAGGTAGATGATTAAATGATTTAAGTGACTTGCCCAGGGTCACAGGCTAACAAATATCTGAGATGAAATTAAATCTCAGGTCTTCATTACTCCTTGCCCTGAGATCCAAACACTGTTGTCCTTCACAATTGTAATGGGGAAGTACTAGTCCCTAAACATCTTTGTAAATCTTTCCTATTTAGGTGGGTTAGTGTATCTTACAGCATGGTGTTTGTAAATGCTTACTGAGATGTCTGGAATTCTTCTGGAATAGGTGTTCCAAGAAGTTCAAAAGATTTTATGTGGCACACAAAATGAAAAAAAGAATAGATATTTTGTCTTCCAGATAAATCCACTACCTTATGAAGTTGACCCTTTAAAATTTTTTTTATTTATGTTAATGGGGTTAAGTGACTCGCCCAAAGTCATGCAGCTAGACAATTATTAAGTGTCTGAGGCCAGATTTGAACTCAGGTACTCGTGACTCCAGGGCCAGTGCTTTATCTACTTCACTACCTAGCTGCCCCTAGTTTTACCCTTTTTAATGATGTTGATTTATTTTAGGTAAAGAAGTCAACTGGAGTCACATGGCTATCCTCTCTGGGATTGCTTGAGGAGTTACTGCCTTAAAGCATTTACTTCCATGTACTTTCCTCTTTTTTCTGCTTTGCTCTGGTTACCATTATCAGGCAGGAGCACACTGCTCCTCTGGATTTGACTTTTCTCTTTCTAGCTTGGATCTTTGCATTGGGTCATCAGTCATTCTAACTCAAGTTTCTCCCCATGCTCCATGCCAACTAAAGCTACCAAGCTTTCATTTTATGCCTTTTTGCCCTATGGCATGGAATCAGAAATCTAAATTTATTTAGTTAAGGTAGGATGTTAAAAATAAAATGCTCATTTGGCTGCTTTTAATACTTATTTGACAGTTTGAGCAATCTATCCTTTAAGGAAGTCTTGTAGTAAATCCTTTGTAAAAGCATGAATTTATTTACTAATTTATGTATATTGTGAGTTCTGGTGTTGAAAGATTTCTTCATATATATATATACATATATATATATATATATGTATATATGCACAGTAGAGTACTACTACCGCTACTTCTATTACTACTCTTACTATTACCATTACTCAGATCATAGGGGTTGAGGAATGGGGGGAATGGGATTGAATAAATGATTTCAATGGCATAGGACAGGGCTCCTTAATGTGGGTCCTATGAATTTGGATGGAACAAAACCTTTTTTTCCCACTAATCTCTCACAGGAATTTAGCCCTTCCTTCAGTTATTTATAGACATTATTATGAGAAATGGTCCCTAGGCTTTCTCTGATTGCTAAAGGGATTTAGGAAATAAAAAGAGTCTAAAATTCCCTGCTATAGGAAATCATTATAAGGAATCTCCTTTTTTATTTTTTATTCTAATTTTGTACAAATGTTTTTTTACATTAATAAAATATTCTTGTTTACAAATAAACAAAATACCTCTCTTCCCCCATGAATATAGATAGATTTGCTTGGGCAAAAAAAGTAAAGGGGAGAGAAAAAAATTAAAATAAAAAAATAATAGTAATAATTGTAGGTATGGCCAGGTGGTGCAATGGACGAAGCACCAGCCCTGGAGCCACGAGCACCCAAGTCCATATCCAGCCTCGTAAACCCAACAATCACCCAGCCGTGTGACATGCAAGCCACCGATCCCCACTGCCCTGCAAAAACCAAAAAGAAGAAAGAAAAAAAAGACCCAAAGTAAAATAAAATAGTAATAATAGTAGGGGTGGCTGGGTGGCAGACAGAGCATTGGCCCTTGAGCCAGGAGCACCTGGGTTCAAATCCGGCTCCAGACACCCAAAGATCACCCTGCTATGTGACCCCAGGCAGGCCATCCAGCCCCACTTGCCCTGTACCCTCCCCCAAATAATAATAACAAAAAATGTGCTTGAGTCTTTGTTCCAACACCAACAACTCTGTCATGGGTGGATCTCATTCTTTATGATAAGTCCATCACAAAAGTTATTTCCTTATTTTTCCACCATTGCCATTGCTGATCGCAACTCCTTCCTTTCTTATTTCTCTACTACCATGTATTCTATTTTCTCTCTCCTTTCACTCTGACTCTGCTGTAGGGTCACTGAGTGGTGCAACAGACAGATCCCTGGTCCTGAGGCCAAGAGGCCCTGAGCCCCCATACCACCCCTTAGGCCCAGAATACACCTGGCCCTGTGGTCCTGGGCAGGCCTTCCAATCCCAGCCCCTTGCAAGAAGTAAGAAAAAAAATGTGTTATATCTGGCCACTAACCCCCCCCCCCCCCATGGTCCATCCTCTCCTCCTTTATTCACATCCCCACCCCTTCCCCCTGCTCCCGGCTCCTTCTTACTCCAGATGTCTATACCCCATTGAGTATATATGCTGTTTCTTCTCCTAGCCATCTCTGATGAGAGCAAAGGTTCCCTCATTCCCCCTTGCCTCCCCACTTCCATATCATTGCAATAGCTCATTGTAATAAAAAAAATCTTATGTGAAATATCTTGGACTATTCCCCCCCTCCTTTTTCTTTCTCCCATTCCATTTCCCTTTTTTTCTATTGACTCCATTTTTACAGCATAGTTTATCTTCAAATTCAGCTTTCTCCTGTGCTTCAACTATAAAAGCTCCTTCTACCTGCTTTATTAACTGAGATGGTTCATATGAATATTATCAGTATCATTTTTCTATACATGCAGTTCATCCTCATTAAGTCCCTCATATTTCCCCCCTCTCCTCCAATCTCCATGCTTCACCTGAGTCCTGTATCTGAAAATCAAACCTTCTGTTCAGCTCTGGCCATTCCAAAAGGAACCTTTGAAATTCCCCTGGTTCATTGAAAGTCCATCTTTTTCCCTGGAAGAGGACATTCAGCCTTGCTGGGTAGTTCATTCTTGGCTGCATTCTAAGCTCTTTTGCCTTCCGGTATATTGTATTCCAAGCCCTACAAGCTTCCAATGTAGCTGCTGCTAAGTCCTGTGTTATCCTGACTGCAGCTCCATGATATTTGAACTGTGCCCTTCTGGCTGCTTGTAATATTTTCTCTTTGACTTGGGAGTTCTGGAACTTGGCTATAATATTCCTAGGGGTTGGTTTTTTGGGATCTCTTTCTCTGGGGGATCAGTAGATTCTCTCCATTTCTATTTTGCTCTCTGCTTCTAGAACATCAGGGCAATTTTCCTGTAGTAATTCTTTAAAAATGATGTCAAGGCTCTTTTCCTGATCATGACTTTCAGGTATTCCAATAATTTTTAAATTATCTTTCCTAAGTCTGTTTTCCATAACAGTTTTTTTCAATGAGATATTTCACATTTTCTTCTAATTTTTCATTTTTTTGGTTTTGAAGTATTGATTCCTGATTTCCGGTAAATTCATCAATCTCCCTGAATTCTATTCTTTGTCTGAAGGATTTGTTCTCCTCAGAGAGTTTTCTTATCTCTTTTTTCCATCTGGCCAATTTTGCTTTTTTAAAGCATTCTTCTCCTCAATAACTTTTTGAACTGTTTTATCCATTTGACCTAAGCTGGTTTTTAGCATGCTATTTTCTTCAGCATTTTTTTGGTTTTCTTTGACTAAGCTGCTGACTTCATTTTCATGTTTTTCCTGCATCTCTCTCCTTTCTTTTCCCAGTTTTTCTTCCAACTCCCTCATTTGATTTTCAAAGTCTTTTTTGAGCTCTGTCATAGCCTGAGCCCAATTTCTGTTTTTCTTGGAGTCTTTAGATGTAGGAGCTTGTGCTTCCTCATCTTCAGACTGAGTATTTTGATCCTTCTTGGGCTCATTTGCAAAATATTTCTCAATAGTCTTCCTTTTGTTTCTTTGCTTGCTCATTTTCCTAGCCTGGGCCTGGTTTTAGGGGTGTTTCCTGAGCTTTTGGGACACTCCCACAAGGGTCTCAGTGTGTGAGGCTCTGTCCTCCCTCCTGGTCTGTGAATAACCATAAGCACCTCCCTCTGCCACGGGGCTGAGGTGGGGGGGCCCTGCTGTTTTATGGGGGGGCCTAGACTGGGATCAGGATCTGAATGTGGTCAGAGCCCCAGAGTCCTGTTCCAGAGGCAGAGGACAGAGCTCTGCAGTCTCTCTCTCTCTTCACTCCCCTCCCTCAGCTCAATGGGCTCATGCCCTGGGGGCTCCTGCTTACAGGCTCTGCCTGTTTCTGTTTCCTGGATCAGGGCTGGGGAAAGACCATGCTGCTTGCTGTGTGCCCTGAGGGCTGGGCTCCAGGTGCTCTCTCTGGCAGAGGTCCCCCGCTGTTCCCTCACTTTGTGCCCGGTGCTCCCCGGGGTGCAGCTCAGGAGACTCCCCCGCTGCTGTGAGCTGAGACTCCCAGTGACCTGGGGCTGCCTCCAGGAGGCTGAAGTTCTTTGGCTCTGGTGGGCCACCCCTCTGGCAGGCTGCCTCTCCGATCCCGGGGAGCAGAGCCTTTCTGCTCTTTTCCAGGTTACCTTGAGTAGGAGAACTGCCTCACTGGGTCCTTTTGTGGGTTCTGTCTCTCGAAAGTTTAGTTAGAATCCTTAGCTGATGAATTTTATCAGAGAGCTCCTAAGACTCAATCCCTTCTTGTCGCCATCTTGAGGAATCTCATTTTACCAGTACAGATCAACACTGGTCCTTCAAGTTAGACTCAAAGAGTCGGCTGATGAACTGAGAGGTAAGTGACCTCCCTAAAGATCCCAGAGAATGGGATGTATTTGAACCCCTCTTACTTAGAGGGAATTGTTATTGATTCATGGGTTTGTACCATTGTATATCTCAAACCTTTGTATGGTTAAAAATGCATGCTTTTTATCAGTCATCAAAACTGTCTGGTATTAGCTAAGAAACCGAGTGGTGGATCGGTGGAGTAGGTACAAAATGAGATAGCACGAAATGATTATAGTAATCTGCCATTTGATAAACCCAAAGGGTCCAGCTATTGGGATAACAACTCTCTCTCTGATTAAAAACTGTTGGGAAAATTGGAAGTTGGTATGACAGAAACTTGAATTAGACTAACATCTCACACCTTAAACCAAGATAAGATCAAAATGGGCACAGAATTTAGACATAAAAGACAATATTATAAGCAAACTAGGAGATCAAGGTTTACCTGTCACATCTATGGAAAGTAAAGCAGTTTATGACCAGGAGAAAGATGGAGAAAATCATTAAAAACAAACTAGATAATTTTGATTACATTAACACAAAGACACCATAACCAAGATCAAAAGAAATGTAGCAAATTGGGAAACAATTTTTGCAACTAGTATTTCTGACAAAGGACTCATTTCTAAAATATATAGAGAACTGAATAAAATTTATAAAATAACAAGCCACTCCCCAATTGACAAATGGTCAAAGGATATGCAGAGGCAATTTACAGATGAGGAAATCAAAGCTATCCATAGTCATATGAAATATTTCTCTAAATCTTTACTGATTAGAGAAATGCAAATTAAGGTGTCTCTGAGGTACCATCTTGCACCTCTCAGACTGGCCAATATGACTTGAAAAGACAATGATCAATATTGAGAGAGATGTGGGAAATCTGGGGCACAAATGCATTGTTGGTGGAGCTGTGAATTCATTCAATATTTCTGGAGAGCAATTTGGAATTACACCCAAAGGGCAATAAAAACGTACATACCCTTTGATCCAGCAATATCCACTACTGGGTCTAAACCCTGAAGAGAATATGAAAAAGAGTAAAAACATCACTTGTATAAAAATATTCATAGCAGCCCTGTTTGTGGTGACAAAGAATTGGAAATTGAGTGAATGTCCATCAATAGGGGAATGGCTGAACAAATGGTGGTATATCTATGTTATGGAACACCATTGTTCTGTTAGAAACCAGGAGGGATGGGAATTCAGAGAAGTATGGAAGGATTTGCATGAACTGATACTGAGCAAGATGAGCAGAACCAGAAGAACATTGAATACCCTAACAGCAACATGAGGTTGATGATCAATCTTAACGGACTTGCTCATTTCATCAATGCAACAATCAGGGACAATTTTAGGGTATCTGCGATGGAGAATATCATCTATATCTAAAGAAAGAATTATGGAGTTTAAACAAAGACCAAAGACTATTACCTTTATTTTTTTAAAAAGGTATCTTATTATGCAATTTTGCTATTTCTTATATTTTATTTTTTCCTTAAGGATATGATTTCTCTCCCAACACATTCAGTTTTGATCAGTGTATGGAAACAATGTAAAGACTATCAGACTGCCTTCTGTGGGGGTGGGGAAAATTGTAAAATTCAAAAAACAATTAAAAAAGTCAAAATGGATGCTTTTATTGACTCACTGTCCATATGAATAAAAAATTTATTCCAAAGTATTTTCCAAATGCATTTCAGAACGTAGTTAACTCTCTTTGTCAAATTCCAATCTAATCTAATCCAGCAAGCATTTATTAAGCATCTTACTTGATACCCTTGCACATCCAAGTTCGAGGAAAGCACTGGGATACCAAGTTAGAATGAAAAATAATCCCTGTTCTCTAGGAGTTTACAACTTCTGGAGGAATTAAAATATATAGACAAAAAGATATTTACAGGATTTTTTGAGTATGAAGAGAGTCCTAATGACTAGGCTTCCCATGGAAAATGGAGTAATGGGTAGAAATAAATTAGGAAGACATGGGTTTGAGTCACTCTGATGAACTGGTTATGCGACCCCCAGACAAATCACATAACTTTTCAGGGTCCTGGGTAATTCTCTGAGATAAAATTAGAACTTGACTGTTTGGGAGGGAGTAAAAATCACAGGTCCATTCTCTACTCTTATTCTATCCCTTAGGAGGTGGCACATAATCAGAGGCTTTGAGAATGACAGGGATTCCAAGAACCAGAGGTGAGGAAGGAGCACATTCAAGCTTTGGGGGCAACCTAGACAAAGGGCAGAAGTGGAATTCTGAATTTGGGGAGCAACAAGTACAACAGTGACAGGAATGGAGACAGTACAAAGGGAGTGGAATGGAGACTGGATGAAGAATATGAGTGACTTTCAAGGTCAAATTGAAAGGCTTTTATTTTATCTTAGAGGTGTTAGGGCACTAAAGGTTCCTGAGCAAGGGAATGATGTTTTAAGACATGCTTTAGAAAGGTTCTTTTGGCAGGTGGGTGGAAGTTAGATTGGATAGAGGAAAGATTGGAAGCTAAGAGTCTAAATTGGAGGCTATTGCAAAAGAGGTGAGGAGGTCCTAAACTATAAGGGATGGTTATTCCATCAGAGAGAAGGAAATGAATACAAAGTACAACTGCTATGCAATTAGAATTACACCTATGGGAAGCATATCTCTAAGGTCAGAAGTTGAAGGATTGGATAAATTGGTAGTTTTGACCATCCTGATATTTCAAATAGATGGTGATGTAGATGTTTTATCCTTCATTATTGAAGAAGACCATGACATCAGGGAGGTGATGCCATGACAAACTAGTAAATTGGATTTGAGTGAGGAAGTGCTGTGAAAAGTCACCAGCCTCACTTTCTCCTCCAGATCCATCTGGGTCCAGTGGACAGATATGAATTGTGATGACTAGAGATGGTTCTGTATACAAGGCAATCAGGGTCAAGTGACTTAACCTAGCTAGTAAGTATCAAGTGTCTGAGGCCAAATTTGAACTCAAGTCCTCAGGGCTGGTGTGCTAACCTCTGCACCACAAGAAAGATGAATTAATTATCACTATGCTTTCCACACAGTAAGTACTTATTAAATAAGTAAATTAAAATGAAGTAAGGAAAAGGAAGAATTGGACTCTGAGTCCCAAATCTCTCAACCTCACACTTTACAGGAAAATTCTGACAATATATCTCATAATTTTATTTCAAACACAGGTAAAAAATCAAGTTCAGAGAACTATATTACTAAAAATCTTAAATGTTCATATTTTAAAATTTTTTAAAAATTGCTTGCAAGTAGAGTAAATTGAAAAATAAGAAAACATTTGGGCACTTTAACTTTGTAGAGAGATGTTTTGTTTGTTCCAGGATTATGTATAAATGGCCTCATTTTATTCTCTTGCAAAGTCTATTGAAATATATAAGTATATAAAAGAGGAGGCCTAACAGGTATGAGGGATAATTTTATAGGTGGTCTGAGTTGGTTCTTACTTTATTATCAAGTTTCAGGCAGACCAAATTTTTGCAGTAGGGTTAAACTCTTGAAACCAGACTTTCTGGGGGTAGAAACAGCTTGGTTAATTTTCCAGCAGCAATGGGCATGGCCCCAATCACGTGCAGACATGAAAGACTGTAAAAACAACCATTTCCCTGTATTTGAGCATTATGAGCTTTTCAAAGGATGTTTTGCATTTTTTCCTCACTCCACATGGCATCGTGTAAGATAATATTGTAAACAAATGCCCGGGCAGATGCTGTATTATTTATGAGTGCAGACTACTACTCTGAAATGGGGAGAAGGGAAAATAAGGCAAGAAATAAAGTTGCCTAGACTGAGGGATGCGGAGACAATTGGGAGAGAACAACCTCTGCAGAGGTTTTCCACAGGAAAGTTAGAACTGTACCTTGCTTTAAGATATTCCTATTTTTTTTTTGAGAAAAGGGGAAAAAATCCAGTTAGGGGAATTATCTATACTATGTTATTTACCATTTTATTTATAACTTTAAGTAATTTTCATAGCCAGCATTATTTTACACCATATCTATCAACACGTCTCCAATTATCAGTTCTGCCAAGCATGAGAGCGTAAGTCCTTTGTCTCTGTTGTCTGTCAGTTGGGGTGCTTTGTGTTCCTGAATGATGCTCCACTGCATTGCTCATTGTATGGACTAAACATGTCAGGAGTAGAGATGAGAAGATTTGGAAATGCTATTTTAAGCCCCTAGAAAGGAATGGTTAAAACTATTGCTCAAATTTCCAGAACTGAGTGGTGAGAGCAGTGTTTGAGTTTTGGCAGAAGAATAAATTTTGATGGTTGCTTTTGAAGTTGAGTTTGGGGAAACCAGAAAGATTTTTTGAACACTTGATTTCCTCATATCACCATACCTTCCTTGAGTTCCAAGTGGACCAATTAATGCTCTTTTTGTTTTTTTAGGAGTCAATCCCTCCCATAGTTTCATCCTTATAACAAAGGCTAAGATCAATGGACAACTTAGACAACCATTCTAAACTTTGCCATTTATCTGTCTGCTTATAAATTTCCTTTGGTTTTATTTTTCAGTGTTCTGAAGTAGTATACAGGTGTCCAGTAAATGGTCTTGACAAGAAGTGGTCCAGGAGTCCAGAGTAGAGGGAGGTCACCCAGACTGAGAGGGACTAGCACATGTTCTTTTAGAGTGCAAATAAGCCTGAATTGGGCTTCTCAGTTGTGAACACCTTTGGATAAAGACGACATTGGCTGCTAAAGTGAAATGGCCAGAAACTGCCATCTGGCTGAGCAGAAACAGCTCTGTATTGTGTCAGGATTCCAGACCCCTCAATTTGCTTAGATAATTTTCATCTGTAAATCATTGTTCATCTTTTAAAACAAACAAAAAAAATCCAGAATCCATTTTAAAAAATATGTATTTATTGTCTCAACTTCTGAGAATTAAAAGAAAATTGATTAATGCTGTTCATATTGTCTAGTAAGACATGCCACAGATTTTGTGATTTCTGTCAGGATAGCAACTTTGCTATTTTTAATATGATGATAATTCATTTATAGTATATTACAAAACATTTTTATCAAAGCAATTTTTGAGGTAAATAGTATGAGTATTATTATTTCTATTTTACAAGGAAAGAAACTAAGGCTCAGAAGTAGAAGGACTCTCCCAGAGTCACAGCAGCAGATGCAATCATTCAGTCAAATGTTCTGATTGCTCGTATCAACACTTGGCTTCCTAAATTCCATTCCCATTTTAATATATACACTTCTGATTCCTTCAGTATTCAAAGGACTTTGGGCAATAGTGACCATTGTGTTTTAGGCATATTATTTTCTTAGTATCGTGCTAATAATGAAATAATGAAATATGGATAGAGAAGCTAGGAAGATCTGAGTTCAAATCCAATCTCAGAAGCTTACTAGCTGTGTGACCTAGCAAGTTACTTAACCCATTTACTCAGTTTCTTCATGAGCTGGAGAAGGGAATGGCAACCCACTCCAAATTGTTGCCAAGAAGACACCAACTGGATGTCACAAAATATCAAAGTGAAAAGAACAAACAACAACAAATCATCAATATAGAACTTATAATTAATTAATTTTTGCCTTTTCAATCTTTTTCTTTTCTACTTATTTCCTATGACTTAGTCTTATTCCTTTAAGTTAGAAGTTTCTCACTGGAAGTGAGCATGACTTACTCTTTTTTTTGTTGTTGTATTTTCACATACCCAATATATAGTCAGAACCAGAGTCAAAATCAAGAGCTTCTGGACATGGGGCAAACGCCATTGACTATAGCAAAGGTATAGCAAATTGAGGGGAGACAGAAACTACAGGTCTCCTCCTGGGTATAGGTCTCTTGAACAGACCCAAGGACACCACAAGGCAACAAGCAGCAAGAAAAGCTGCATACCTTCCTACCTAATACCACACCTCCCCTCCCCACTAAGTCCCTCTTCTTATACCCCCCGGAAAGCTTTTCACTTGGTAGTTTCATATTTGAACTTAGAAATTTGCTATTTTTCTGAGTAACTAAGTGCCGAGGTCAGCTGTTTCTTTATACTTGTTTTCTGAGAAGTCTGACTACTGGGGGTGGTGGAGAGTAATTATTCATTTCAAAACTGAAAATGAAAGTTCACAAGTTTTGCAAACTATTAATTCCCCCTGTAATTTCCAGTGGGTCTGTGGAAAAGTTAGAGTTTGGTGCAAAGAGATAATTACTTTAGGGGAGGGGGTTGAAGGACTGGTGAAACTTAACACCTTCCAAATCCTTAAATTATTATGGTATCATTAGATGGGACCTTAGGGATCAACTCCTTGATTTAAGAGTAAGAAACTGAATTCCTTTTGAATCAAAAGACTAAAATCCAGGGTTAGGATCCAACTTTTGCCCTGACTAAGGGTATGGAGGAAGACCTAGCTTAACACAAGTAAACCAGTCACTTTAGTAATAGAACAGTCCTCTAGGAACTACTGAGGAAAAGGAGAGGGAATACAGCATGCCTACAGCATGCCTAAGTTTAGAAAAAGGTTCATTCAACTCATTGAAATTGAGGCTGCCCTGAGACAGTCACCTAAGAGTCCAAATTTCATAGACTGTTATAGATTGAAGGAATCTTGGAGATAACCTTTTTTTTTTTTGGTTTCTTATTTTACAGAAAAGAAAACAAAAGTCCAGAGTTAAATCAGAAACTACATGTCTTCTGACTCCCAATTCAGTGCAGTCTGTTGAAATTTGACCTTTTCTGAGGGGAATAATGAACCAACCCTTTCAGAACAATGGACCCTGGTCCTATAACCCATAACATGTAACTGAGCAAAGAGAATTGTTCATCTTTGATGATTCTAGAAGCATCCTGGTCCATAACTTACCAATCCTTTAGTAAGGAGAGCAAAACTTCAAGGGGAAAAAATGTCACTCTAGTTAGAAGGTAGAGTCATTTTCAGAAATCCAGCAGGAACTATAGTCCATTTATTTTTCCCTGTCTTTTTGACAATTGAAGTTTCCCTATCCTTCCACTGTATTTGCTTGTCCCATTGGATGGCTCCCTATACTTCCCTGTCCTCTTGCCCAATTGCAGGGCTTCAAGCTCTGGGAAGGGGAAATAAAACAGTGTAGGAAAAAGATCATGGCTCAGTGAAGTAGAGATATCTCCAAGAAGGCATGGCCTTCTATCTGGAGCTCAGATACTATTTCCCTTCCTATACTCTTGTCCCATCAGATGCTTTATTGGTGGTATTTATAGGCAGTGGACCCACTTCTGTGATGCCCTTCTTCTGGGCAGTAAGATATTTTATGAAGTAACCCTTAAATGCTATAATACTAAAGTGGATATCTCAATTTGCCTAAGCTATGCCATCATTCATACTTTAGCTCAAGACAAAGATTGCCTCTTAACCAAGGCCTTTAACCCCTGTAGGAATGCTATAAGACAATCAAGGCTTTTCTGTAGTTCTCCAAACTGTCATCAACCCAACCACCACATCTCCACCTAGACCCATCACTAGACTCTGCCCCACCATCTTCCATATATATATATATATATATATATATATATATATATATATATATATACACACACACACACACACACACACACACACACACACACACACATTATCATTGGGACATTTAAATTTAGTACTGTTGAGAAGCTCCACACATTGAGAGGGATGTACCCCACATGTAACACAAAGAGGGGAGTATTGTTGTGTGACTCAGAGGAAGGCACAATAGACATCTCTAATATTTCTCCATTTCCTTCTCTGAAAGAGATTTTAATTCATGCCAGAAGGGGAAGTAAGAAGGCAGGGGTCAGAGGCTATCACTCTGCTCTCCTCAAGGAGAGGAGGTACCAGGCAAAATCTATAAGCTTTATTAAAATAGTGTTAGTCTAGAGCAGAAGTGAGTCACCTATTTTCTACTAAGGGTAATTTGGATATTTATAACATCATTTGCCTGATATAGTTGGTTAAATGTTTAATTAATTCACCCCTAAAATGTACCTAGATTTATTGAATTTTGAGTCATGCCTGTGGTTACCATGGCAGTGCTAGACTACTGGTTTTATACAATCTTCATCCCTTCAGGGCTCCTGGTCTAAAGGATAGCATACCAGAAATGAAGTCATAAAAGCTCTTCTTCCTGAGTTCAAATCTGAACTCAGACAGTTGCTAGCTGTACAATCCTGGAAAGTTACTGTTTACCACAGTTTCCTCATCTGTAAAATTCTTTGGAGGAGGAAATGGCAAAGTACTACAGTACTTCTGCCAAGAAAACTCCAAATAGGGTCACAAAGAATCAGTCCCAACTGACAAGCAGAGGATGTGATCACATTCAAGCTAACTTCTGATTAACTTCTGATCCATTATTAACTTCTGATCCCAAGCTTTATATCTATGATTTGACCCTTTTACTACCAAATACCAATAGCAATATACAAATATGAATAGCAGAGAAGCCCATTTATCTAAATCATAGCAAAACAGATCTCCCACTGCATCCAGGATCATTTCCAGTCATCCTGATCTGTATTTTGTCAGTGGACCCAGATGACTATGAAAGAAAAAGTGAAGGTGGTGACTTTAATCCAATTCACTTGTATGTCATGGTATCACTTCTTTGAGAACAAGAATAAACAACAACAGAAGCAAAACAGATGTCAGAAAAGTTGTAAATGAAAGAATATATAACAGATAATATGGAGGAAAGAGTTCTCCCATTGGAAGAGAGATAACTCAGCTCAACCTAGAAAGTGCTGGATTACATCCAAGAGAGAGTAATGCCCCCATAATCTCTAGTGCAGCAAATTGTAGATAGGACATAATGGAGACTCCCCAGATTATGGCTCTGTTCTGAATAGAATGGACACTCAAGCAGGGTTAATGGAATTGAGTCTCCACAGCATCAACCGATTGGTTCAATTTAAAGAATGAATTTATGTCAGTTAAGTTGGTGAAAAAAATCAGTCAAAGTGGTTTGTTTAAAGTCATGCAAACAAATCAACCAATTGATTAGCTGAAATTTTACATTTTCCAAACCAGCTGTGCTATGCAGATGGTATAACCAGCTGGTCAGTAAGGAAGAACTAACAAGAATGATTATAGAATGTTTTGTAGACAAAATATACTATATAAATACTTTTTTTGGCACTCAGGCCATCAAGGACAAAGGAGGATGAGTTCTGTGTTCCAAACTAAAGAAATGATTCCCTCCAAGCTATTATGCTGTTTATAATGGAAGACTCTTGTTATTTTCTTACTAGAGTGATGTTGATATCTGCCATTTATATTAATAGATTCTCCTGGAAGTTTTAAGATTCATTTAGGGTAGAAAGCTCTGTGTGACCCTCAAAACACATTTCTATGAGCCTGATATCCCAGTACCAGTCTATAGTCACTGAGCTTCCTGCTCCTTCTGCTTGCATTCCCCACCCCTCCAACTGCCCCAAGTCTTCCTCTACTGGCTTTGGAGCCTAGGGCAAAGCATTTAATCTCTCTAACCTTCATTTCCCTCATCTACAAAATGGGTGAAGGAGAGCAAACTATGTGTCCAGTCTATCACACAAGAGTTGTTGTAAGGATAGAATGTCATTATACTCCGCCTTAGAGATTACAAAGCTCTTTCATATAATTCTAAATTATTATTATAGTAGGGCACCAATCTGAAGACTTAGGTCTAGGATGCAAGCTAAAGTATTCAACTAGCTGCATTATCTCTCTTCAAGTTGCTCACATTTTGGGGGGCATAGGTATAGGACATCTTGTGCTCCCTTTCTCAAAGTAGTATTTTCTAATGGTCTATGGTATTCCTGAATGAGGTACCCACTGGTAGAGGGCCGAGTTATATTTGCCCATATAATTCTGGGACTTTAGACTGAGCTCTATAAAGCACACATATTTTTAGATAGGTCCATATGACTGTGGACATTGTATGACTTAGCAGTTAACAACCTAATTTTTCTCTCAAATAAATTTTTTCCAATTTTTCCTTTATGCAACAGCTGATGTTGCCATGCAGATTGTGTTGCTATGAGATTTTAATGTTATTCTGCCCCACGATTGGCTAATAACTCTACCACTGTGTTGCTTTCATACTAGCCACTCATCCTGAGCTGTTACTATGGTGAATTGTACTATTTCTTTCAATCGTGGATTTCAGAAATAGGCCACCAGGTGGATTTAATTATATTCAGGTAAGTTAAAAAAAAAAAAGAAAAGAAAATGCCATAAAGACCCCCACAAGAAAGTAAGGCATTTAATGACTTCAAACATTATCTTTCATTGACATAGAACATTAAAAACAATAGCAAGGATTTGCTTTACAAACCTTGACTCATGATATAAAACATTTTTGAAAGAAAGGTTTTTGTTCTTACCATGGGAATGTAAAATGACTAAATTTCAGCTCTGTTTTATATCTGTGTATATAAATAGGTTCCAATGGTATGGAGGGTATTCAATAGACTGAGCAAAAGGTTGGATCTTGGGAATGGATTCAAGTCTAGATCCCGGGAAGAGAAGAACAAGGTAGGATTGAAGCGGCTCAAAGGAAACATGAGATACGTAAGTAAGATACGTGGACTTTTAGTGAACAACCTGTGGTGAAGCATTCTGAGCTAATATTGGTCTGATCAGCTACATGTGGACACAATACATCTCATCTCTAACATAGTGATATCATTTTGGTCCTCTTCGATAACAAAGGACAAGAACCAACCAACCAAGAGCCAGATCATGGGGAGAGGAGGTAGGCTCAGTGTAGTTAGCAGATTCATATCATAAGACTGAATTTGATAGGATTTCTTTCAGGGAAGAATTCTAAAAACAAGGAGGCTTTGCAGGTCAAAACTCCTCTGATTATTTTCATAGACTAGCCAAGGATTTCCTTGGTACCCAGGATATAAAAGAAATGAGCAGTCTCTCCTCCAGAGATGACTACACTTGTGTGGTTATGCCTATATATAGTTCTGCAAAAGTCAGAATATAAAAATCAGGTGTGGATCAACTAAATATTTGTCTTTGCATCCTTATTCACCTTCCCCAGCACAAAAGTATACTAGTTTACTAGGCATCACTGTAGGGATGGTGTCAGCCACATGACTGATGTTCACTGACTCAGTTCATTCCAATTCCCAGAAAATATATGAAGGCACTAAGGAGGAGGAAAAGTGAGCAATGAGACTTCTAAATTTGTAATCCAGCTTCCTTTCCCATTTAAAAAATATCAAGAGAGTGGAGGGGAAAGAGGGAAGAAAGGAAGAGAGGGGGAATGATGATTTATTTTGAAGTTTGCAGTCCCATCATTCTATAATGAGTTAGTCACGGATAGATAGGGTGATGATGGCAGCAGCAGGGGAATGATAAAAAGATATAAAGGGAGAGGGTGATAAAGAATAAGTTAATTACTCATAAGACACTAAGATGAGAGAGCTCAGAGTTTGGGGAGGTCAAGAGACACATGTTTAGCTAGTGGTGTAATGGTTTCTTGCTGGATTGGGGGTATATAATAGAAAGCTATTATCCATGGGATGAAAAGAATGACAGCCAAATATGGAGACATAACTGTGTTAGATCCCATGACCCTACTTAATCAAGTGAGCTTAGAATTTTTGGTTTTTTGTTTTGCTTTTTTTGTTTTCTCCTGATGAAAACATTGGACAGAGAGGTGGCAAGCGAATAGAGTATTAGACTTGCAGTCAGGAAAACTCATCTTCTTGAGTTCAAATCTGCCCTCAGACATTTAGTATCTGTGTTACTCTGGACAAGTCACTTACCCCTGTTGCCTGAGTTTCCTCATCTGTAAGATGAACTGGAGGAGGAAATGACAAACTACTCCAATGTCTTTGCTAGGAAAACTCCAAATAAAATCATGAAAAATCACATGTGACTGAATAACAACAGAAATGAAAACATTTTATGTTATCATTAGCTTCAGACTACTTCTCTTCCATAAAAAACCATTTATGTTCTCTATAGTTTTCTTGTCTTTTAACATGGACCCCTGGTCTGCCTCCTTCACTTGCCCTATATCATTTGAGTCTTGGATCACTTTTCTGTTAAACCCTCACCACTTTCTAATCTTTTTAAGATTAGAAAAATGGAAAAACTAAACATGATGCCATCCTACACTGATCTCAGTCCCTGTATTACCTTTGATAATAAAAGAATGGTTTGCAGTAATAATGGAGTATGGGATATAATATCATGAGTTCCATTATGAAAGGTGGGGTATGCCAGGGTGAGTAGGGAGTTGATTAAAGTCATAAAAAACTCTCCCAGATTTATTTTTGTTGTTAGATATAGAGACACCTTCCCTCCCCATCTTCTACTTAATTCTACAAATAGAGGTACTAATAGACTTTATAATTTGAGGATTAAACTCATACTCCAAGATATCACATCTTATAAGTCTGTAGTGTCTGAATTCCTACCATTGAGAAGTTATTCCTCTGGAATAAATATGGCTCTCATCACACACTCCAGTTTTAAAGTTTTTTTTTTTTATTTAAGGCAATGTGGTTAGGTGGCTTGCCCAAGGCCACACAGCTAGGCAATTATTATGTGTCTAAGGCTGGATTTGAACTCAGGTACTCCTGACTCCAGGGCCAGTGCTCTATCCACTTTGCCACCTAGCTGCCCCACACATTCCCTTTTAAGAGAGCAGGTATCCCTAAGAGAGATAAGATATTGAATCATTGATGCTTTGGTGTAAATGAGCTTTCATCTGCAAATCAGGGGTTCTCATCATTTTGTATGTCATGGACCCCTTTGGTAGTCTGGGGTAGCCTATAGATTCCTTCTCTAAATAAAATTTTTAAATGCATAAAATAAAATACAAAGGATGAGAAAGGAAATCAATCATATTGAAATGCAGCTATCAAAATTATTATTTTTTAAATTTTAAGGCAATGGGGTTAAATGACTTGCCCAAGGTCACACAGCTAGGTAATTATTAAGTATCTGAGGTTAAATTTGAACTTTGGTCCTCCTGACTACAGGGCCGGTGCTCTATCCACTGTGCTACCTAGCTACCACTAAAATTATTTTCAAAAAACAAACTCTCATATTCCAGCTGAAGAACCCCTACACAAACTAAAATGCAGGAGGAAGACACTGTGGACTCAAGAAAGGAGAGAAGGTTGGAGGAAAGAATTGAAAAAAAATAAATTCATAGAATGTAAGAAATCTTTTCCTCTAGCCTGTTGATGCTTGAAGTTCTACCAAGAGTTTTATTCTAGTAAAGAAAATTTCCTCAGTTAAAATTCAAGTAAACCTAGAAGGATAAATGCAAGTTTTACTTAATATCTTAGTGTGAATTACTTCATCAGATCCTTTCCAAAGGGCATTTATGGCTTGAAAGCAAGTTTTGGCAGAGGTATCGGTTAAGAAAGCTGGAGATGTGGGGCGGCTAGGTGGCACAGTGGATAGAGCACTGTCCTTGGAGTCAGGAGTACCTGGGTTCAAATCTAAGCTCAGACACTTAATAATTACCTAGCTGTGTGGCCTTGGGCAAGCCACTTAACCCCATTGCCTTGAAAAATCTAAAAAAGAAAAAAAAAAAGCCAGAGACCCGCAGACCTAGAGCAGGATTCCAAGGTACCTACAGGGGGTCTCAGACTAAGCTTATTGGCCTTTGCTATTGGTTTAAAACTAATTCAAACAGCAACTGTTGCTATTTTGGCCAGAAACCTTGAGGGTCTTCCCCTCCCGGACTGATTTTTTTTTTGGGGGGGAGACCATGCAAAACAGGCTCCTTGCTTCTTCTCTCTCTCACCTGCCTTAAGATACATACCCTTGAGGGTCTTACCTTTACAATAATTTTTTCTTCCTTTTTGGAAGAGGCCATTCTTGACTTCTTTGCCTCATCTGTCTCTCTTACCTAACCTTAATGGGCATTGCCTCAGTCAAACTGTGTCCTGGTTTTTAAAAAGCCAAGGTCTCTCATGGCCATCTGTAGTCATCCTGCTCTGTGTCTGGCAACTAGACCCAGTGGTTTCAGAGGAGAAAGTGAGGCTGGTGACTTTGCACAGCCCTCCTTCACTTAACTCCAACTCACTTGAATATCTTGGCATCACCTCCCTGATTTCATAATCTTCTTAGAGAATGAAGAACAAACAACAGCCCTGGGGGTGAAGGGGTGAGGAACAGGAAAAGGGGGATTGTGGCTGGAAGGAGGGAATCTTCCAGGCCAGAGAGTAAACAAGGCTAAAGGTAAACAGAAAACTCACAGATATACTCTGAGTATAGTCCTGAATGTGTACCTTTGATTGGGGTGGCTTGGTGAGGAAAAGGAAAGAAGAGAAGAGGAAGGGATGGGTAATAACGAAAGCTTAGAAGAAAACATCCTCACTTCTGGAAAAATGACTCAAAAACAAAAACCCTACTGCTGCCGAGCTGGCAAGGGGTTTCAGGGGTCAAGGAAAGCCTGCTGTCATCCTCACCAGGGCTAGAGTCAATGCCATACTCCTTCCTCTTTTGCCCAATGAGCTGGAGGCTCCTAGCCAGCATTGACTTTCTGTGTCTCTGGGGAGAAGACTTAAAGATTGCTTCTTGGCTCAGCTTTAGATTTGATAATAGCCCCAGCTCCACCCTTCTTAGCATAATGAGCTGAAGGTGGCAGCTGGCCAAGGTGGCTCCCACGTTGGGTGTGTGTGTGTGGGTGACTGAGGGGTTTTCAGTGCAGACTTAAAACTAGGGAAGCTGCCAACCAGAAGCCCGGCTGAGATCATTGCTTTAAGAAAATCCTACTCAATGGGAGTCTTTGAAAATGGGTCTGGAGGTTCCAGGCATTGTTCTGTGCCAACTTCCTTTGTTTGCTGGGGCCATTTTCTCTGCTCTCAGGTCACTGCCCACACAGCTGCTGCCCAAGGGATCAATCCTGCAGAAACTGCACCTGCCAAGAGGATGGATCAGAGGAGGGGGTGGGCAGAGCATTCAAAAAGACATTCCCAGGAAGCACAAAGAGGAGGGGATGGCACCTGGGCTTGCCCAGCAATTTGCTGGGCCTCTCACTGCTTTTTTCTATTTGCTGCCGTATGTAATCCAATAATGTTCATTCAGCGTCTGCCTGGGTTTGGCACTGTACTGGCTACAGGTATTTACTCTATGTAGACGAGTTAGGAATATAAAATCCAAAGGCTGGTGGGGTTTTTTTTCCTTTTCATGTGTGGCTTGGGAGAAAGCAGTCTCATCTCTCAATCACCAATCAGCATTTATGAAATGTTTACTTTGTTCTAGGCATTGTGGGAAGAGCTTTTCATGGCCAAGGGTGCCTGCTTCATACAATGATATGTCTCAGAGAGGTTACATGTCTCATTTTGCACAATAGATGTATTCCCTCAAAGATGGGTGTAACTGAGTTTTTGTAAATAGAATCGTTTTTTTTAATGCCTTAGCAGAGTTTATTGTTTAAATCTAACTTCTGGAAAGGCAACTGGGTGGAATGGGTAGAGCACAGTGGTTAGAAAACTTGTCTTAGTTTTACAACCCTCAGTACTAACCCCTCACCCCCACCCCACCATCCTGAAAGACTCTAAAATTACAAATTATAGAGCATTGGTTGAAAGAGTTTTCTTCCTGGGATTTTCTTCTATAACAATAAAATTACAGGTCTATTCCAAAAAAAGAAAAATTAAAACAATAAATATAAATAAAGGCAACACCATGGTGAATCCTTTTTGATGGCAAAAAAATCTCATTTTTGTAAAATGAATAACTCCACCCTAATTTATTGCTTTTGTAAATCTGTATTTTGTAAAAGTAGGTTTCCAATACACTGGCAGTAAGCAGCTGACTATCAGAATTCATTATTCATTTCCATTATTTCTTTGGGATGAAGTGAAATGAGTCTCAGGAGATGAGGTCATAAAGGGTCAGACAGGCAGGAAGACAAAGAGACAGGAACAAGTTTTTTTCACCAAGCCACCTGATCTCGAATGTAAAAATGGAGATTTTTTTGTCTATCCACAGCTTGCAGACTTGGGAATAACAGTACAGAAACTACATTCCATTTGGGAGAGCAATGGTAAAAAATCTTTCCTGGAAACAGTTCCTGGAGCATGGGAAGTGGTGGCCTTGATGATACTGGTGTTTCTCTGTGAACTGTTTGAATTACAGGAAGTGACCATCAAAATCAGGGAACATGATAAGGACTTTTCTTGATTTAACTTTTATTTGTTTTAAAAAAAAATCAAACAAAATGATGCTTTCAGCTATTCTGAAGCTAGAAATTACTTTACTCCTTAGCTGGTTTTTGTTTTTTTCATTTTAGGGGGAGGTATAGAAGTATCTGTTTCTTGTTAATAGGAGCAGCAGCTTTTTTTCATAGCTAATCTGGATTCAGAGATTAACTCATTAACTCAGTGGGGCAATTGTTTTTGAACCTACTAGGAGAATGAAAGAGACATTCCTCTCTTGGTCTACCCAATTGCCTATATCACTAATCTCTTTGGGACCAATGAAAAGGATTTCAGAAGCATTCACTTAAATGAAGAAGTCATGGGATACTCAAATCCCCAGAATGATCCTCTCAAATAATACAGTACAGATTGAGAGTTCCTTTTCTAGACTTTTTTTCAGAGAGTTTGAATAAATTAACCAGCCATTAGCTCCCCAGGTGTCTCTCCCCACCACTGTCTGCATGCATCAGCACTAGTCCAAACTTGGTATGTGTCCCATGGCCAGGATCCCTGCACATTCCTCATCTCCCATATGCTTGGTTCTTATTGACCTGTATCAAAACTCTATAAACTGATCACTTATTTAATCCCCCAGGAGAGCCCAGTAGATCTGCTTCCATCTTTCCTTGATTGCTCCCCTCCACAAAGCTAACTTCCTTTACTTTCTCTTTTCTGGTCCTGTCTTGTTAGACTCCATGCCTTCTTGTGCTGAAAGTGTAGACCTAATAAAACATTAAGATATCGGGACTTTTAGGATCCTATTAGACATGAGAATACCTGAAAGCTGAACCTCACAAAATAAAGACACAATGTTGTTTAAGAACCAGAAATTGTTCATTGGAGACTTGAACTCTAAGGTAACTAACTGTAAACTCAGGAATGGCTAGTTGATATTATGAAGATGAGATTGAAGAAGCATCTGGCATATCAAGGAGAAAAACCTAGCTCAAAACAAACTGAAGATCCATCAAGTACAACTTTTAAATAATGAAAACAAAATTCAGAATGCTAATCTCCAAAATATAAAGCCTACAATTATGCCTGGGTAAAGGGTTACAGTGGATTATTAGTGATTAGTACCAGCCCCGGGGCCCAGGAAGACTTACCCATATAAGAGATTTCTGTATAATCTACAAGACTTTGCCCTCCATTTCTTAGTATGGAACCAGGTCTGACCATACATTTTGGCCTCCTTCATGCTTACCTCTACATTAAAGTCAACAAATATTCAAATAGAAGTTGATTTAATTTGAAGGATCTCATCAAGTTCTTCACAGAATTTTTTTATCTCTTTATCCTCTACAACAGATGTTGTCTTCTGGTTTAATTTATAGTGGAAGGGTAAATATCTATGAAATTCAGTTTCTCCAGGAGTAGTTTAGATAAAGACCTCAAATTTAGAGTATCAATAACTTAACAATAACTCCTTTAAAAGTACTTATTAGTTAATTGAGTACCTGTTGATGCTAGGTGTTTAATAGATTCTTATTAATTAGGGGCCATTTTGTTAAGGTTTGCAGGCGGTCTAAAACTGGTATAATTGTTGGCATTCTCTCTACTTTCCTTATAAAAGAAATCAATTATATTGAATGCAGTTCTAAAACATTGAGAAAAATTCACACAACACAGGTTAAGAACACTTGCTGTAACCTGGGGGAACAGAGGAAGACACTGAAAATCTGAGGAGGGAAAGAAGGATAGAGGAAAGGAGGGAAAAGAATGGGGAGAAATGATGGAAGGAAGGCAGGAATACAAAGAATCTTCCCCATAGTCCTGTTGCTGATGACTGGACTTTGATTTCATTAGATGAAAAGATTTTCCCCAGTTAAAATCCAAGCAATGTTAGGATACATAAAAGTGCCACTTTGTACCTTTGTGTAAGGTATTTCATCAGATCCTTTCCAAAGAAGGGTAGTTACTGCCTGAAGGCAAGTTTTGATGATGGAGCATCAATGCAGAAACAGAACAGGGCTGCCCAGGACCTTTCCTCAGAGATGACTCTCCATTAGCTCTTGGATGTACAAAGTTCTTTGTGTGTTGTGGTTTGAACTTCCATATGACCTCCTTGAGAGAAGATTTTGAATATTTGACTTAGTTTGTATTCACAGTGTTTAATAAAGTGTATGGCACAAAATAAATGATTGCCTGGAACACAGTAGATGTTTGATAAATACTTGTTGATTGGCCACTTGGTATTTTCTTTGATTTATGAATAATCATGGTCAAAGAATTCATTGTTAAGCGACTAGTCTGACAATAAGTCTCTTGCTTGGTATTTAATGAAGCTGGTTCTTGGGGATCAGGTAAAATCTGTTCTGGAAATGCACTGTATTGCTCTCTCCTCTCTTCAGACTACTGACTTTATTTTACATTCCAAATAAAATCCCATCATTTATTGGAAACTTCCCAGGCACTCTAAATTCTAGTGCCTTCTCTTGGTTAATTTTTCCTATTTTAATTGAATTGATTGATTTAATTTTTTTATTTAATTGATTTAATTGAATTGATTGATTGATTGGTTCCAGCACAATAGAACTTAGTCAAGCTTGTATTCCTTGGCCTTTGAGAACACAATTAGATACTTCCAATAGAAGAACTAGCATCAGAGCAAGAATGGAAAAGGAATATGTGAATAATTAGTTTTGGTGTGTAAAGCACTGTACTGAGTTCTAGGAGATACTCCATTTTCCATCTGCCTTTCTGCTTGGTTTCAACTCCATGGAACAAGATGCTCCTGCACTAGCTATTCCCCATTTCCCAGTACTGTCCTTCCTTTTCTGCCTCCCATTAGATTGTGAGCTCCTTGGTGGAAAGAGGCTTTCTTTTTTCCCTTTTTTGTTATTTTATTATTTATTTTTATCCCCAGAGGTTGACACTATGTTTGGATTGGGTTTATTTTATTGAATTGGATACAAAAAAGAAAGTAGCATGGTGCCTGCTTTCAACAAGTTCTCATTTTAATGGAGAAACAATACACCTGGTAGATTTCAGTTGCAAGTCAGATGGAAGAGTCCCCTGAACCTATGGATGCAGTGGTAAAGCTGATGTTAAAAACATTTCTTTGAGTCATTTTCTCTGAAAAAATATCAATTTCTGATATAGAATCATTTGACAGTGCCAAGGTAGAGTGTCCATAGGAGCAGTTGCTAGGTTGCATCTTATAGGGGCTGTTTTCCAAGTTGATGATTGAGGGTCCTGGGTTCCCTGAGGCTCCTGAGTTCATATTCCCTGGGCTATCTCCATAAGAATCTGAGGGGTGGGGTGGCTAGGTGGCACAGTGGATAGAGCGCCAGCCCTGGAGTCAGGAGTACCTGAGTTCAAATCCAGCCTCAGACACTTAATAATTACCTAGCTGTGTGGCCTTGGGCAAGCCACTTAACCCCATTGCCTTGCAAAAACCTTAAAAAAAAAGACTCTGAGGGGCATGGTACTTAAGGTGATGGTGGTGGTCTCACCCTGAAAATACTGACTCCTATCTCTCCTCAGGGTGCCTTGCTGCTTCAGGGCTTGCCAGCCCTATGAATGACAGTTGGTTGATAGTTGGTGGCTGATCCCTTCAGTTATTTCCCTGGATGAGGACTAGGAGAACTGTGTTGGAATCAGGATGGGAAGTCTGGGGCTTGGGGTGGGGGTAAGTGCTATTCCCAAAGCTCCTGGGCTCCTGCGACTGTGTTCATCGGAGTGTGAGAGAAAATGGTAGTTGAGGTCGAAGTGGTTTGAGTCATCTGGCACCTAATGCCTCTTGTCTCTGATGCTTCAGCTAGACTCCCTTGTCTGTCTGGTGTGTGGCATTTGAGTAGAACTTCGTGAAAGTAAGGATAAACTATTTTTGTAGAATTTTGAGCTATATCTTCCCCCACTTTTAAAGTATCACAAAAACCTGCCTAAGAAATAAATATGTGAGCATAACAAATGTGGCAATCCAGGAATATTGAAATTATGCCAGTTATCTCCTTGCTTATTCATGTGATCTCACATGCATGTTTTAGATAGACATCTTCTGTGACTAGGGATAATAATAGCTGATGTTTTACATAGTGCTTTAGGATTTGCAAAGAACTTTTACATGCATTATCATATTTAATCCTCATAACAATCCTATTGGGTAGTTATTATAGGTACCATCATCCCCATTTCACAGACAAAGAAATTGAGGTTGAAAGATAAATTTATAAATAGTCACACAGCTAGGAAGTGCCAGAGGAAGAATTTGAACTTGATCTGTCCTGTTTCTAAGTCTAGCACATTTTCCATTGTGCCACCTTATTTTTTTAGGGGCATATTTCATTCTTTGGTCAGTGCAGAATCCTTCTCATATCTGCCACCCTAGGCACTGCTGACATTTCCCACTCCATGGAACAAGATGCCCCTGCACTAGGTATTCCTCATTTCCCCATACTGTCCTTCCTTTTCTGCCTCCCATTTAGATTGGAAAATTGATAGAAAATCTTTCCCTTTATCATTGTAGCTTTAGCCAATTCCGGGATGCCAAGTGTTTCACAGACTATTAAAATGACATTTTTTTTATTATGAATGTTAGGCAAAAGAGATAACTAGAAATTTTGGCACCTGGGCTAGGCAGCACCATTTGATAAGTACTATCGAGGGAACCCTCAAATTAAATCCATAATTCAAGATGCAAATCAGTCTCTTACTCCAAAGAATGGGGTTTTTTTTAAAAAAGAAGTAATTTAGACAAATTCATTAGCTCATGATAAGGTATTAGCTGCTCTAGGATGGAATCTCAGCTTTGAAAAGAGTCTCAAAGGTAACCCAGTCCAACAAACTAACAGCATTCCCTCTATTAGAGTATGTAGGAGGGAAAGTAGCTCAGCAATTGCTATTGATCCTCACTTACTGTTTGTGAAGGGAAGATGGGGAGAGGTTGATCCACCTGTAAGGATAGAGAGAAGGAGAAGCTCCACATTAGAGACAGATTAATATAGCACTATTAGTGACTATTCTTTGAGTCTGACCATTCCATTAGTTCTAAATTCACCTGATGGTACTACTGGGTCCCAGTCTATAACTTTTCTTGAAACCTATAACACCAGATCTAATTTCCCTGAGACTTAAAAAAAGGAAAAATGGGTACTCACTAAAGGTGTTTAATACCATCATAGAGGAAGTCCGATATAGAACTCAAATGGAAGAGATTCCCTATAAATTATGTGTTTCTCCAGATGTTTGAGTTTATTGGTGACCTTGTGCTGACTGAATCAATCTTCAGAACAGTGTAGATACTTCTTTTTTTGCAGAGCCTTCCAAATGAGATCTATCTTTACTCAAGAGTTCAACCTAACTAAACACACAAGGGGAAAAAATAGAAAATTCCATATTATTATATACACACAAATGGAAAACTCCTAGAGCTGTCTCATATTTTGGACAGACAACACTTTGGATAATCAATTTGACCAGAAATTTAGTAGGTGGTCTGGATTGCTTTTGGAAAATTACACAATGCTTTTCATGATTCTGATTTTCCAAAGCAAAGGTCCATTTAAAAATATAGAGTAATATTTTTCTTGTTTTGCTATATAGCTTTGAATCATGTTATACCTTTCTCTAAAACAATTTAAGTTAAGGGTCATCCAAAAGGCAATGGAGAGTTTATGCTGGGCAAATCTAGACAGTAAGATATTAATAATAAAGAAGTACATGGAAGATGTGGCATTAAGAATATCATAAGAAAACCATAAAAGGATATGGTCTAGTCATGTAATGAGATTGAGATATAACCAGGGGAAAACCTGACTGCTCCATTCCTATTTATGCAACATTGAAAAGATGTAGAGGAAAGCCAAGGTATCTGAGATGGAATCCTTGTGGTAGAATTATGGAAAGACATATATAAGAGTGCATAGGATGAAAAAGTGTAGATGTGTTGTGATCTGGATCATTGACAAAAGCAATAAAATATGGAAGTAGGATGTTTTCATGATGGTTTTTAAGCAGGATAGTTGTAGCACTGTCCCCTCAAAATCATTAGTCAAGTTATTATCAAATTATAGTTGCCAACATATTACCTGTAGTAGACTATAGATAACATATTATATATCATGAAATTATACATACTTATTATTAAATTATCAATTACCTATTATCAAATAATAGAATAGTTGGTTCTAATATTTAAAGACTTCCCTAAAGGGGAAAATATAAAGGCATTCAATTTTTAATATAAATTAAGTAAAAGAAAGCTATTTGATCCCTCTGCACAAAAGAAATGCTTAATGCCAGAAGACAGTTCCAAATTAAAGATTTAACCAAGCAGTTGTAAAAACATAACTAATCCTATACTATCCTGAGAAGTTGGGTACAAAATGAAGTATTTTGTGGGACTGTCATTTTGTCCTTTTACTTTCCCCTTGTTATTGTTCAAGAAAATATCTTCATTTTCATATCTTGTCAGTGTTTATATTCTTCAAAACAAAAATACTGTGTATTGATTGCTCAGTGGGGAGTGTTGGGGGATGAAGAATCCTCCCGCAAGTAGCTGAGGACTCAGAAGCTCCCAGTTCTCAAAATCACATGTTTGCCAGTAAATCTAGAAATGGCCATCTCAGGATTGCTTATTAATCACCTATACCTAGGAAAGAAACAAAACAGAAGAGGTAGCCTGGAGCACAGACTTAGTTTCTAACAGATCACTATGCTATTGGCATGAGAGAAGAATTGTACTTCTTCATACTGCTCTAGGTAGAGCCTTAGAGAATTCTTACATGCTCAATAGATGAAAAGAGATTGAGAGAGAACGGAAGCTATTTCTTTTTAAAACTGTAAATTCTATCCCCCACCTTCCCTTTCACTGCCATGAATTTGGTTGTGGTGGTGGTGGAGGAAGAAGAGGAGGAGAGAGATAGTTATGTATCAAGAACTTCAGTACTGAACACACACACACACACACACACACACAGACACACATACACACACACACACACACACACACACACACACACACACACACATGAAATACCAATGACCAAAGAATTTTCTGACCCCATTTCACTATTCAAATCTAAATCTCATCTGAAGTGCCTTAACCAAGTTGGACATTGTTACTGTTTAGTTGTTTTGGTCATGTCTGACTCTTCATGACCCCATTTAGTGTTTTCTTGGCAAAGATACTGGAGTGATTTGCCATTTTCTTCTTCAAATCATTTTATAGGAAACTGAGGAAAATAGGGTTAAATGACTCACCCAGGGTCACACAGCTAGGAAGTTTCTGAGACTGGATTTGAACTCAGTCTTTCTCGCTCTAGGATCAGTGCTCTATCCACTGTGCCACCAAACTGTGCTAAGATGGATATATACTGATGACCAACTCAATGGGTTAATCATCCCATGGTGTGGTATTTTTCATAATATATTATTTAACCATTTTTCCCACTTTGTGCATTGTTAACCTCATCCCTCTGACTGGTTTTGTATTTCATTGAGGTGATCCTAACATGCTTTAGATGTCGATGCAAACAACACAATGTCACCTATCAAGAACAAAGGTGACCTGACTTCCCAATGATGAGGGAAATCAGATTCACATGTAATTCAGAAAGGTTTGATAAAATCAATAAAAATAGATTTGATTAATTTGGTGCTTTCTAAGTCAATATGCTGCTGCAGGAAACTGATTCTATTTGTTAGATACCACCACAGAGGACTTCACTATCTATAGAGAATCCTTCCTTTCAGAATCTGAAAATTCCAAGCATCTTGGGTGAACATATATTTCCTGGTTTTATGTCTGACCCTTAGGAAACTATTAAACCATTATCTGCCTCAGTTTTCTCATGTGTAAAATGAGAATAATAATAGCACCTACCTTCCAGGGTGAGGATAAAATTAAATAATTTTAAAGTGTTTTTGTAAGCCTTAAATGCCTTTATTAATACACTGCTGTTGTTGCTATTAGAGATCGTATTGATGATGATGTTGCCTTAGTCAATAGGTATAACCAGATGAGCATTGAATAGAGTTACCTTCATGGTTGCCTTTATCAAGGAATTATATATGATCTTAACAAGCAAATGATAAATTTCTCTCTAAAGAAAAGCTTTTATGGGTACATTTTGCTCTATTGAGACAAAAGTTTTTCTTCCTTGTAATAAACAAACAGTAATAAGTGAGATCTTATATTCTTTACATTTTTCAGGCAACTGTGTAATAGTAGAAATTTGGAAATCTATAGGAAATTGTCTATAAAAGCTTGATCTCATAGTTTCATCAAGAATATCTTCAACATATGTATCTCATAGACATTTTATAGAAAAATGATTTCTTAATGCTCTTAAAATTGTGTCATAGTCATTCAATATATATTTTCTGATAATTTTTAGCATTAATCACCAGTTCTCAATTTGCTATAACAAACCATTATATCCACCAAATAACACACCTTGGCCATCATTTTATAAAATGTAAATGAAGGTAACTAATTTGGCTAAGGATTGTTAACAATTAAATCCAGAGTCAAATGGGGTTGCAAAGGGGAAAGCAAGAAATATATTTCTAAAATCTGTGTCATAAAACCATGTTAATATATCAAATACATGGAAAATTAGGGTCTAGGGCTCTGTGACCTTGGGTTGATAAGCTTAATTCATAAAAAAGAAAATTAAATATTACCCTGTTGCTATGAAGACATCTACTTTAAAGTAGACAGGTTGTATATGAGGACTAAGGAAAAAGAGGAGGTATAGTGTTGAATTTCCTTAATCATTGTTGCTCCCTAAACATTGTTCTTTCTTTTTCCTGCACTGCAGCTTTTCTGAACCTATGAAGTATCATGAAGCATTGCCTTATTATATCTATTGTCCTCTCAAATCTGTGAAGATTTTTTCTTCCCTCTATGCCCTCATAAGTACTTATTTCCTTTGTAGAAGAGAATTTAGATCAGTAATATAAACTCATCATCTTTCTCCTTAAACCCACCCCCTTCCAAACTCCCCTATTACTGTCCAGGACACCACCATTTTCCCAGATCCCCAGACTCACACTCTAGATGTCTTTCCTCAACTCCTATCTCTCTTTCACACACACACACACACACACACACACACACACACACACACACACACACACCCATGCCAATCAGTTGCCAGGGACTCTTGATTTCACCTTTGGAACACCTTGATGCAGGTGCTCATCACATCGCACCTGAACTTTTGCAGTAACCCACTAGAGGGTCTGCCAGTCACAAGTCACTTCTCACTTCAGTTCATTTTTAATTCAACTGTCATAGTGATTTTCCTAAAGCATAGTTCTGACCATGTCAACTCTCCCTCTCCTCCCCTACTCAGTAAACTTCAGTGGCTTCCTATCACTTCCAGGATCAAATACAAAATCCTCTATTTAGCATTCCAAGTCTTCCAAAATCTAGCCCTCCATCACCTTTCCAGTTATCATACTCCTTACTTCCTGTTACACACTATTCTTGTGTATCCCCATTTTAAAGAAAAAGAAACTGAGGGTCAGAGACTCTGAGTGACTGAACTATTGTGAGACAGTTTTAAATCCAGATCTACTCTACTTCCAGCATAAGTACTTTTCCACCATACCTTGCTGCCTAGAGACTCTATGGGAAAGCAGAACTCAATGCCCTCCTTGTTGAGCCATGAATGAGACACTCCATTACTTGGATCCAAGCATTTTCTTTGGCTATCTCTTAAGACTTGGGATAGCCAGTTCTTCCTCATCATCTTCATTTACTGACCTTCCTGGCTTCCTTCCTTCCTAGTTAATAACCACCTTCCATACAAAGCCTTTCCAAATCCCTCTCAATTCCATTGTCTTCCTTTTGTTATTATTTCCTATTTTTCTTGCTTGTATTGGGTTTCTACATGTTTGTTTGCTTGTTGTCTCCTCCATTACATTGTAAGTTTCTTATGGGTAAGGGTTCTCTTTTCCTTTCTTTGAATCAAGCAACACAAAACCTTGGCACATTGCAGGCACTTCATAAGTGTTTTTTGGATTGTCCTTTCTGAGAGTGAGAGTCTGGGGTGAGTTATTTCAAAAGACTATTAGAGCAATTTGTATTTTCCCTGATTTTACAGATAAAAGGAGGTTGTGGTATTGTGCCATCTCTGGGGACTCTGTCTAGAGGTTTATCACTATGGAGATTTATACAGAATGGTTTGTAGAGGTCATATCATAAGACTGAATGGTATCTTATCAAGGTGCAGAGGGATCCCAATGACAACATGGTAAGGCTTGGGGTCAAATGACCTGGATGGAAAGTACATTATAGACATGGGAGCATTATGTCTACTTTTTATGTAGACTTGAGAAAGTCCCTACTTCAATCGCTTCTACCCTCACACCCTCAATTTATTCCTATAATAAATGGGCAGAGGCAGCTATAGAATGAGCTAGAGGGTGTACAAGCTGGAGCACTGGGCCTCGAGTCAGGGAAACTTGAGTTTAAATCCAACCTCAGATACTTCTAGCTATATGACCCTGAGCAAGTCACAATCTCTGCCAGCCTCAATTTTCTCAACTGTAAATTAGTAATAATAATAGTATGTACATCACAAAGTAAGGATCAAACAAGATAATAATTATAATCCTAAGCTTAATACAGTTTCTGGAACACAGCTGGTTCTTAATAATTGCCCTTCCTTTTGATGATAGGTAAATAATATCTATTCTCCTGGCAAGAAATAGTAAGGTTTAATGGATATAGAGTCAGCCTCATGGTCAGGAAGACCTAGATTCAGGTACAGTCTCTGAACAGTGCTGGTTGTGTGACAGGGAGCAAGTCAGCTCAACTGTCCTAGACAAATGAGATCTGAGAGTGGGATCAAAAGGCTGTCCATTGGCGACTTCTGCACGAGCTCAGTCAAAAATATGTAGACAAGGAACTGCAAAACAAGATGTCTGATTCATGAGGATTTGTTTGTGGAAAACAGAGAGATTTACCATAAGAATTCAGGACTAAGTTGTAGATACCAACAATACAAAAGAATTATCCTTCAGGAACTCAAATTGTGATCAATGGAGGTTGTGAGTGGAAAGGTGGAGATAGTGTAACAAATCATTGTAGGCTTTAGAAGTTTGCACCTAACAAATACTTAGCAAGTAATCACCTGGATAGAATTATCTATCAGAAGCTTACTAGCTTTCACATATTGACTCTTACAACTCCCCATACTGTAAATATGGATATCAAAATATCCCAAAGAAAACCAATAAACTTCCTTGTAACTGGACGAGTATCTTAGGGTTGCCTATAATTGCCTGCACATAACATTGACTCACAAAAACTTAATAATAACGTTTTAAGTAGATGTTGTCATCCCCAATCCTTATAATCTTCGAGCTTCACAGAGCGAAGAGTTTCAGATCATTAAAAACTTGATTGAGGAGATCAAAACCATCTTCTGAAAATAAGATGAGGGACACAGCATCCCTTGTCTTGTCTGTTCCTAGGATGCATTCAGTGAGTCTATTATTTTATCCACCTGGGCAATGATTCAGAGAACATTGACTGTAAAGGAATGATGACAGAGGATTGATTTGTTCTTATCTCAACACCATCAATCATAAAGAATAAGAAAACTGAAATTAACAATATTAATCTCATAAAAAAACAGAACAAGAAAAATAATGATAATTGGTTATATAAAGGATTAAGATCTACTGAGATTATCTTATTTGAAACTCACAACTTGGTGAAATAGGACCTACAGTATAGTATTATCCCCATTTTATAGATAAGGAAATTGAGTTTCAGAGACTCTGATTGACTGAACTATTGTAAGTCAGGTTTAAGTCCAGATCTACTCTACTTTCAGTATAAGTATTCTAACCCACCATAGCTTGCTTCCCTAGAGATTATATAGGAAAACAGAAATCAATAATAATAAAAATAATATGGAAGTTAATAATCCTATATTTGTTTTAAATTATGATCCATTATTGAAAGTCAATTTTGAAGACTCTTTCTTTACATGATGCATTATTATTTCATGCATCTCTCTTCAGAGGAGTAGAAAATAGCCATTAAAACCAAGTAGTGAAAGGAGGAACATTTTAGCTCAGAATCCCTAGGGACACCCTCCTCTTAGTATTCTAATGTAATGTGCCTACCTTACACTTACAGGTACAGACACAGGTCCTTGTACCAATTGTACTCAGCTCTTAATTTTCTAGACTATGAAGGGACAAAATGTATATTTTTGTATTTTTGAAATTTATATCATTTTTCAAAGCAGGTTGACCTTCCAGACTATCATCTACTTATGATCAGCATTAAAATTCCTAGACAATCTCTGAGCAACATAAAGTGGATGGGTAGTAGACAAGCCAACTTAGGATAAAGACATGTTATGGACAATTCACAAAATATTTAGTCCACATCAACTACATGCACTATTAGTGAGAGGACAGGATACACATTAGAAATATGCATGGGAAAGTTCATATATAGGCAATACATATGGCAAGAGAACTCATGTATATTTTATTGTAGGACCACTGATATCTTTTTTTTTGTTTTTTCTTGGAAATATCTGTAGAGTTGCCTAATTTTTAGTGTACAATAAATATAATCATAGTTCTTTGTTTAACATATAAACAGAGGTCCAGTCTTTCCAGAAGTGTGAGTGACCTCCCGAAATGGATATTGGTTTAAATGCTTTCAAAGAGTGAAAAGAATGGCTTTCACTTAACACAATAATAGCTAACACTTATCTAGTATTTAAAGAACTTAGAAATATTTTCTTACTTCATTCCCCCAAACAAGCCCAAGGACAGTAGATGATTCAGTGGACAGAGTGCTAAACTGGGAAATGGGAAGACTCACCTTTCTGAGACTTGTCGCTGGGCAAGTCACTTAACCCTATTTACCTCAAGTCTTCATCTGTCAAAAGAGCTGGAAAAGGAAATGGCAAACCACTCCAGCATCTTTGTCAAAAGATGTAGTCATGAAGTCAGACACAACTGAAAAACTGAAAAAATTGAACAATAGCAAGCAAACCTGTAAAGTAAATGCTATTATTATCATCATTTTACAGATGAGAAAAGTGAAGCTGATACTTGCCTTTGGTTACATAGCAAACAAGTATCTGAGTCAAGATTGAAATTCAGCTTTTCCTATGTCCAAGTCTATCACTTGTCCATGGTACCAACTAGTTGTCTTATTTAGTGCTTTAACCGATGATTAATTTGGAACTAGGAAAGAAGCACATATTAATTTCCATTTTTAGTTATCTTCAAAAGTTTTAGATTCTGAGTAAGACTGACAAAAACCATGGTACAAGTGTTCCAGTGTTCTGGAAAGAATTCTCAACACTAAAAGCTGCGTAGTGGTATTTTGTTGTAGGAGATCTTTCTCTAGAGATAAATATCACTTCTTGTGAGTGTTTTGCATTAAATCTTGGATTAGAGGAAAACGACAATAATAACAAAACTTCTTTGCAACAAATAGGCATACATAGTTCATAAAAACAGTTGTGTATAAGCAGCTAGCAAGAGTTAAGAAAAGAGCAAAAGTTAGGCAAGAGCTAAGGTTGAGATTTTGAGTCGCAACTTAAAAATGAAGAATAATAAAACAACTGAATGATCATAATTTTTGTTAGTCATAAAACATAACTTCAAAAAATATATCAGAGAGCCTGAGACAGAATGGAATTTTTCAATATCTATGGTATCTTGAACCTTTAATGGATCAGTAGCAGGGAATTCTGAACTGAGATGGGAAAAAAGGAGTAGAGTCTTTAAGGCATTGAAGGATACAGGCTCACTGCAATTATACAGGACTATTTAAGAGGGTCTGCATTTAAATTTGGGATTGATGTTGATCAAATGGAAATTTAGATTGGGAACCAGACTTAAAGGGACATGGAAATGGATGGAAAACCAGCACTTGAGAACAAATATTTAGGGTGAAATTGTACCATTGAATGACTGGACAATGAGAAAGTGAATGCATCATTATGGGATGATTTCAGTTTGAAGATTTTGTCTGTGTGTGTGTGTGTGTGTGTGTGTGTGTGAGAGAGAGAGAGAGAGAGAGAGAGAGAGAGAGAGAGAGAGAGAGAGAGAGAGAGAGAGAGAGAGAATCAGATGAAATGATGAGAGTGTAATGCCTGGGAGCACCTCCCCCCAACAATCAGAGTAGGTCCCTGAAGAAATGGCTACCTCAGATTCAAGATACTCTGTGGATTGTCAATCAAAAAATCAAAAGAAAAGCTTTCAAGTTAGATTTATGTATTTATCTTTAAGTACTCAGCCAGAGAACACATTTAGTTCTAAGCAAAGACACTTTAACAAACAGGCAGAGTGGGAAAAGTAGTGATAAAACATTTCCATCTTTTGCCTGATGCATTGTCCTCAACAACTACATGCACAATTAATGAGAGGAGAGGACACACACTAGAAATATGCATGGGAAAGTTGATATATAGGTAACACATGTGGTAGGGGAACTCATGCATATTTTATTGTAGGACCACTGATATCTTTTATTGGTTTGTTTTTGGCAAGACAACGGGTAAAGTGACTTGCCCAAAATTACATAACTGGGTAATTATTATGTGTCTGAGACTGATTTGAACTCAGGTCCTCCTGACTCCAGGGTCCATGCTCTCTGTATCTACTGCTCCACCTAGCTGCCCTCACTGATATCTTTTAAGTATATTCAGATTCAGCATTGGAATGAAATGAGACATTCTTAGACTATACAACATTTAGTAAAAAATGATTTACTTAAAAGCATGGATAAAAGCTATTATATAGCAATAATTCAATTGTTTCTGTCTTTCCTTGTCTCAGAAGGGAAATTGTCTTTCTCAGGAGTGTGTACTGAATTGCATAGCAGCCAAGAGTGGTCAAGAAGCTATATATATCAACTTTTTGAGCCCTAGAACTCTGAGCCAATTAAGGCTCAGGGAGGATTTCACTGCTTTTTATGAGGAAAAACTAGCCTAGTCTTTGATGGTAAGGATATTGCCCTGTGAATAAATAAGTACCTTGTTTAGTTTCTCATCTACAAAATGAAATTCTCAACTCCAGACATCAAGCTAATGCCTTCACCTTTAATCCTTTAGTTAGAGCAGGGAGGGATGATGTTGGGGTAGTAGCAAAGTAAACTGCCTGTCATCTAGTGAGCATTTAATAAAAGTTTATTGGTCAACTAATTGACTGACTGGGCTTCATTAGGGGTCTCTCTGGACCACCTCACTCTTAACTCATAGTATTTCCTGTGCCTGATTATTTTATGCTCTTAAAGCCAGATTATAATAAATAATTCAAGACTATTTGTTCGATAATGATCAATCAACTCTGGGGTTCAGGGTTCCCAGTTTTCCAAACATTAGCCTTCTCCCATCTGTGATGTCTAAAAGTGAATGAGGAAAACCAACAGACAAAAATAAGGGACAACATCATTGTCTCTTCTGCTTAACTGTAATCCTGGACTTTCATTTATAAACATGGTCAGAGCCAGAAAAGTGCCTTGAGATCATCTTTAGAGGAATCTTTCAGACTTTATATTGTGAAAGACAGTATTTGCCTGAAATATGATGGTGGAAAAAGGATAGTGAAAGCTTTAATCCTAAAGGAAGAAAGATTCTTCAATGGACAAGACTCTGAGGGGGGAAGCATGGGGTCAGTCAAAATCAACTGGCAATTGTTAAACACCTACTATGTGCCAAGAACACATACAAAGAAAGGCAAAAAAATCTGCCCATTCCCTCAAGGAGCTCACAGTCTAATAGGGAAGATAATATACCAACAACTATATACAAACAGAATGTATTCAGAATAAATCAACAAAGGAAAGGCATTTAGAAGGATCAAGAAAAGCTTCTTGTAGAAGATGAGGATTTTTTAGCTGGAACATGAAGAAAGTCAGGAAAGCCAAGAGGCAGAAATGAGAAGGGAGAACATTCTAAGCATGGAGGATAGCCATGGAAAATACCAGTGGTAAGTGGAGTGTCTTTTGCCAAGAATAGTGGGGAAGTCAATGTCACAGGCATGTAATATATCCCATGGTTTGTGGAGGAGAGTAAGATGTAAGAAAGTTGGAAAGGTAGGAGAGGACCATGTTGTGAAAGGCTTTAAAAGTTAGAGGAGTTTTATATTTAGTCCTGATGATGAAAGGGAAACCCCTGGGATTTATTGGAGAGTGACATAGTTAGATTTCTGTTTTAGTAGTATCAGTTTGATGACTGAATAGAAGATAGGCTGGAGAAATAAGATTTGTAAAGCAGTTCACAAAACTTATTTATCCTTCAGTATTTGAAAAACTGTTGTGTGGAAGAGAGAATAGACTTGTGTTCTGTCTGGTTGTTTGGTTGGTTCTTGTCTTTATCAAAGAAGACCGAAATGACATCACTATGTTTGAGACAAATTACAGTGTGTCAGACTATGGCTGATATATGATCTCAGAATGCTCTACCACAGGTAGGGCACTAATAGTCTATGTGACTACCTGGGGTGGTTACTCTAAACTTGTGAATGTCACGTTTCCTTTGAGCTATTTCAATTCTGCCTTTCTCATAGAGTGCAGCCCCTTCACTGATGAGGACATGCCATACTGGACGGACTTGTGCCAGAGTCTCCCATGCTGCAAATCAATTACTAAGTTCTTCAATGAGACCTTCAGGGTGACTCGGTATTGCTTCTTCTGACCCTCTTGTGAGTACTTGTGCTGTATAAGTTCTCCATAAAAGAATTTGGGGGGGGGGGGAGGCAAATGTACATCTGTCATTCTAGCGACATATTCAGCCCATCATAATTGCACTCTCTGCAGTAATTTTGGATTGTTCAAGAAAGAACCTCAGTGTCTGTGTATCTTCTCCTGTCAAGTGATCTTCAGAATCTTCCTAAGAGAAGTTAAATGGAAGTGATTCAGTTTCCTGACATGGCGCTGCAACTATCCAGGTTTCACAGGCATATAGCAATGAGGTCAGCACAACAGCTCCATAGACCTTCAGTTTGGTTATATTACCTCTTCTTTCTCACACTTTCTTTTGGAGCCTCCCAAATACTGAGCTAGCTCAGTATTTGTAAATCAAATACAACTTGACAAAATAAGTTATTATTATTATTATTATTATTATTATTATTATTATTATTATTAACCTTCTAGTTTAATAGATGAAGATTCAATCAGGGTTGGCCTGATGAGTAAGTAGAGTTAGGAAGCAGTCTATATAGTATAATATGAAGTCCCTTAGGCTTCTCTTGATCCAAAATAACTACGTCATCAGTTTATTCCCATAGTTGATATACTACCATTACAGCTCCATTCCTTTGGTTTAAGATTCTTAAAGTTCAAGAAATCCAAGGAGGAGTAACCCATTAAATTATGACTTGTCATTTATACTTCAGGGTGATTAATCAAATCCAATTTCCAAATGATATATGCCTGAGAGCTATTTAGGGAAAGGGAGAGAAGAGTATGAGCTTGGAGAGGACATGAAGAATTAAGTAATTTTGAGAGTGGTTTGGGGAAGAAGGATTGGCACACATGAAGGGACTTTTAGGGTAAGGAAAAATAGACTTCAAAAAGGAAGGTAGAAGATGTTGAAGACAAATGTATCTGACTTCATGATTTTTCCAGGTCCTGACTTTTCATATGTTTCTTCAGCTTTGATAATCACCTTCAAATCTTGGTATACTGTATAAATGTATATATGATGCTTCTGTCTCTTTATATCTTCTCTTTTATATGCCATTTCCCTCTTTTATAATACATTATATTAATTTGATAACTAAGGGAGAAGTCATGCCATCATTCCATAGTTAAATGACTGGTTTTTTATAAAGTTGTTCAGTTCTGATTCTTGTGACCCTATGGTCACATAGTATGACAAACCTTGTCCATGAGGTTTTCCTTCTAGAGAACTGGAGTGGTTTGTCATTTCCTTCACCAGGGGATCATCTTTTGTTGGAACTACCCACCCTGACCTATCTATCTTGGATATCCTGCATAGTGGCATAGTTCACAGTTTCATTCTACCATGACATGACAATGATCCAGGAAGGGACAATAGATGCTCCCATATAGTAAAAGAGAAACACATTTGTTATTGAATGCATATACCTCTCAGAGTATAAGAAACTCTTCTTCTGCTCTTCAAACTGAACATTTTTGACATTTAAATTGCATTGGAGAAAGTCTTTGGAGATAATGGTTTTTGGAGTTCCTTGATGCTATGCCTGAAAGAAGTTATTTTTTGCATCTGTATTTTATTTCAAGATCAATAATAGCTGATACATAGTGTTTATTCTTAGCCATAAAATGTTCCTAAAGTTAGGTTTCCTTTTAACTCTTGCAGCACTATTTAATTGGAAGTTTCCACACACAGGAAGAAATATCATAGCAAATTTTCCCAAAGAGTAGGACCCATGGGACCCTTTTGTGCATCATGACCCAGTGACATTAGCTGTTCCTCACACAAAACACTCTTCCTGACTGGGGGTCTTTTCCCTGGCTGTCTCCCATATCTGAAATTCTCCTCTTCTCTGCCTTCTGGCTTCCTTCAAGTTCAAGCAAAAAACTCCACCTTCTGAAAGAAGACTTTTCTGTTCTTCAATGCTCATTCCTTTCCTTTGGGTTGTTTCCAGTTTATCCTGTATAGACTGTTGTAAAAAGGTTCTTGACATGTTGTCTCCCTCATTAGACTTGGACTCCTTGAGAGTAGGGTCTGTTTTTGCCTTTCTTTGTATCTCTGATACTTATCCAGTGTCTGGCACATAGTAAGTGTTTGACATATGCCTGTCACCTTGATAACATCCATGGAACTCTAACATTCATTTTATGTAGCATTTAATGGAACCCTAGCATTTCAAATAGGTGTTCCATGAGAAAAGCTAATATATAATAATGTGCTCTCCTCTAAAATATATCAAAAATGTAGGAACAATTTATGCACATCATTTTTGGTGGGGTAGGAGATGGACTTAATTTCCTTCATTTTGAAGCAAGCTTTCCATGACATCCCATTAACCTAAAGAGATCTCAGCATTGGGATGAATCAGCATTTATGAACCCTGTTAATATATTTCAAGATCAAAATTATTCTATGGCCAAAGCAATTTAGAAGATGCTTTCTTTTATCACTTTGAAAATGATGCTATTAGAAGGGAATAAACTTTGGGATGCCTTTCCAGGAAAGGGAATGAGTTTGAAATGAGTCCCTATGGTGCCCAATTGCATTCATTTAGGCAATAGTTGGTCAAGATTAGAGACTGTATGTATGAAAATGGAAGACAAGGCTAAATGGTTATAGGAGGACAGAAAGGGTTATAACTAGTATTTTTCACTCTCAGGATAAGCAGTTGAAATTATTGTTCAAAATGCTGAACCTAGAGTTAGAAGGACATGAGTTAAAATCCAGCCATTGACACCAACTGTATGACTCTGCGTAGGTCATTTAGCTTCTCTCTGCCTCAATTTTCTCAACTGTAATAGGAAGATATAATAGCAACATTTACCAGGGTTTTTTTTTAAAGAATAAAATGAAATAACATTTTCAAAGTAGCTTGTAAACCTTAAAGCACTGTAAATACTTATTATTATTAATACATTTGAGCAGAGTAGGACATGAAGAAACTCTTTGATGCTGCATAATATGGGGAAATATAGCCTGGACATCATGAAAACACCTTTGGAGTACTTGCTAATGGGGAATTATCTGGTAGAGCAGGGCCAAGGAAGATTCATGAGGTATAGCTACTAAGGAAAGAAATGTGAGCAAATTAGCTTTTTTTTTTTTGCCAAGTTCTAAGGTCTGTTGTTTCTGTATAATAAAATTCAGTTTCTATTAGCACCCTCTAGATTTCTGTGCCTTTGGGCCAAGCCTTTGTTTGTTGCTATGAGAACAAATCAACAAATAAAGTCTCATAATCATCCATAATCAAACCAAGTTAGAGGACCAGACCCAGCCACTCCCTCAAGGGTACTAGTGGTAGAATAGCAAATTTGTAGTCAATACCAAGGGGATCCACTCTAAATTCTAATTTATTTTCTGCTTTCTTTCCACATTCAGGAATATCTTCAGACTGTAAGTGTGTCAGCAATCAGGAAGACACCCATACTAGGGAGAGGTAAGGTACCATACATTTTCTTTGATTCTTTCATGTCCACTTGTGATTGCTCCAATATAGAGAGCCATTCCAATGATACAGCTGTTTGGCAAACTTTTTTTTTGATTGTTGTTGTTCAGTCATTCAATCATGTCCAACTCTTTATGATCCCATGGTCTATAACATGCCAGGCCCTTCTCACCTTCACTATTTCTTAAAGTCTATCTAAGCTCATGTTCCAGCAAATAGTACTAGGTAATTGCTGGCTATTATCATTATTATTATCATTGTTCTTATTAGCCATCCTGACCTCCATACACAGAGGCTCTATATAGACTCAAAAATGAACTCACATTTAGTAAAAAAAAATTTTAAAATAGTATCTTTTCATCAGTTTATGCTAGTAAAGTACTTTTAGAATTTTCATATTAGTTAACTTTAGAAATTCTAAAGTGTTATTTCAATCTAATTATTATATAGTCTAGCCCAACGCTGTAATCTAATAGTGCGGAAGTCAAATTTCAACTCCTGGGCTTGAGATAGATGGTTAGTTTATTTGTATATTAGACTATTAAGGGGAAAACATTTTTTCATTGGAAATATACAAATTAATATTCAATATAAAAGGCCTACAGAAGAGATACTGTTTCAGCTTCTGGTTAACACATATACACACACACACACACACACACACACACACATATATATATATATATATATATATATATATATATATGAAGGAATCAGGGATATAAACTAATTGTATAGTCAAATCTTTCAACCATTTTTCAGTCATGTTTGACTATTCTTTACCCCATTTGGGGTTTTTCTTGACAGAGATACTAGAGTGATTTGTCATTTCTTTCTCTAGTTCATTTTTACAGATGAGGAAACAGGCAAACAGGGTTAAATGACTTACCCAGGATCACACAGTTAGAAAATGAAACTGGACTTCAGTATCACTGCTCTATACATTGTACCACTTAGTTATCCCTGATAGCCCTGTCTAGGAATCCGCAAAACTAGTGGAGCATCCTCCATAGCACAAATATGTAAAAAAAAACAGAGAATTCTAAGTAACAGGTGACAATAACACATCTGACCCAGTCCTTTAGGGTAAACCTTTCCATCCTTCACCTTTCTAGGATATGAAGACAAGAGTAACAAGGATTCTACCTCCAATACAGGTAAATTTTATTACCCATCCACCCTACTCCCTACTCCCTTTCCCTTGAAAGTCATCCAACCCAGCTCTCCTTTGCTCAGACTAAAAATGCTTACATGAGGTAAATGATATGAGATCTCTTTTCTGGGGTGTTAAAATGGGGCCAGAGTTCAAATTACTCCCTCTCACTAACCAAATATAACCTTTTTTTTTCCCCTTTCCCAATTAAGCAACTTCATCATGCCTATTGATTTGATTCCTAAGAAGAACAATTTGAAGTATGGCCTCTTGTGAATTAGCAGGCCTTCTGCCAACATCCTTAGTGACCTTGAGTCAATATATCATCACTCTTTATGTCTTCTGAGTCAGTATGATGACAGTAAAGCTACCTTTGAACATCTACAACAATACAATCTTAAATTAGTAAATGCATTCACATATTTCCTTGGGAGGTCAGTTAAAGGGAGGAAGAAAAGATCAGGGTAACACAAGGGCTCCACACTGAAATGACTGAGATGCTAATGGATGAGCTATTCCTTTTGTTTTAGATCAAACGGAGACTCTATTAACCTATCATTAGGAGATGTCACTTCATTGGCTTCTGTGCTATGGCTAAAAGAATGGCACATTTTTAATAATGTAATCTATAATTATAGGAGCTATTTTCCAAGGCTGACATCTGATCTTTCTTTAAAAGGGAGGCATTTCTTGTCATAGAACCATTTTTAGGCTTGAGGAGAAATTTCTCATATTTCCTTTTCCTCTCCTTCAATGAGGAAGTAGAATATTTAACAAAACAAAAATATTTAGTTTCATTTTTGAATTCTTAGCCATTTCTAGAATCTTTAAATATATTTTTAAGCCCTGAGGGAACTTTCCAGTGAAAATCGACTATTCCCATGTTTTTCAAGCAACCAGGTACCTCCTGGACTGTATTTCTTTTTTTATTTTTAGGATTTTGCAAGGCAAATGGGGTTAAGTGGCTTGCCCAAGGCCACATAGCTAAGTAATTATTAAATGACTGAGGCCACATTTGAACTCAGGTCCTCCTGACTCCAGGGCTGGCGCTCTATCCACTGTGCCACCTAGCTGCCCCCTGGACTATATTTCTAACAAAATATTTGCATTACTAATAATTACCCTGTATATACATATATATATATATATATATGTATATATGTTATTGTTTTTAGTTATTTTTTCTGTTTGTCTGACTTTGTGACCCCATTTGGGGTTTTTTGATAAAAATGGGGAGTTTTCCTATTTCCTTCTCCAGCTCTTTTTACAGAAGAAGAAACTGAGGCAAACAGGATTAAATGACTTGCCCAGGGTCTCATAGCTTAGAAGTGTCTGAGGTTGAATTTGAACTCAGATATTCCTGACTTCATGTCCATTGCTCTATCCACTGTGCCACCTAGTTGACCAGCCTTTATGTTGCCACTTTAAAGTTTACAAAGTTCTTAATAGACATTACCTCATTTGCTACTCACAACTACTCTGTGAGCTAGGTACCAAAGCTATCATTATTCCATTTTACAGATGAGGAAACTGAGGTCCAAAGAAATTCTGGCTCTTATTGGTTCTCATACTCCATCCATTCCATCACCTTGTTTAATTATAAAGTTCTGCTTTGAATTACTCTTCATTATAGTTAATGTTTAATTATGAATGTGTGATTTTTAAAAGTTTGCTATTTTCTAAATAATGATTATTTTTAGCCATCATTTCTCAAGTCTCTATTTTTTTCTGGGGGGATATATTTCTGAAGTTATAATGGAAACCTCTGAGAAGATCCAAATATATTTTTACATATTTTGTGAGTGTTGTTGTCTTTCCAACCAGACTGTAAGCTCCTTGTCGTCAGGATAGTATTTCTATTTCTCTCAAAGGACCAAGGGTATAAAGGTATAAAGGTATAAAGACCTAAATAAATATTAGTTAGAAAATATATCCTCACAAGATTTGGGAGGGAGAAGACTCAAATCTCCTTACTTCTTTTTGTTTAAAAATCAGACCTGAACTGGTGTGGGAAAGATGTGGTTCCCTATAACTTTAACTTGCTCACTGTATGTGTGAATAAATGAAATTCACTTGGGGTACTTTATCTTTAATGGCTCTCGTCTCTTCTAAGCTCTTTTTTTTTTCTTTTGTGCTTTCTGTATACTGTTGATGATCTCACTTCATTCCACATGTCCAGTTTTTATCTCTATGCCAAGCACTTTCAAATCTATAAAGTCAGGTATAATATCTGTCATAAACTTCAAAAACACATTACTAATTTCCTGCTAGACATTTGCACCTACATATCCTGGGTGTTACTCAAACTCAGCAGGTCCTAAGTAATTCTATCTTTCTTCATAAACCCATAGAATTCCCTATTCCCACTGAAGACATAATCATCTTCCCAATCATCCAGCTCATTTTTACATCTTCACAATCCATTCCCTCATTACATACTTTCAATCCATTGCCAAGTTTTCTACTTCCACAATTTATTCCTTTTTCTTCATTCATGTAACCATCATCTTAGTTCAGTTCTTTATCATTTTTTGTTTTCTCTGTGGTTGTTCCATCATTTTCAGGTATGTCTGGCTCTTTGGAACCCTATTTGGGGTTTTCTGGGCCAGCATTCTACATTTCTAAGGAAAACTAGGTTTGCCCAAGATCACACCTCCATTAATTGTCTGAGGCCAGAATTGAACTCAGAAAGATGAGTGTTCCTGACTCCAGGTCTAATATTCTATCCACTGTGACATCTAGCTTCCCATCAACCCTACTATAATGATCTCATTTTATCTCCTTGCCCCCTGCTTTCTCCAATCCATCTTCCCCACAACTGACAAAACAATTCTACTGAGGACCAAGTCTGATCATGTCACTCCCCTTTTAGAAATATTCAGTGACTCCTTAGGGCATCTAGAATAAAGTAGAAATATCCTGGCCTCACATGTAAGGCCATATGCCATCTCATTCCTACTAAGGACTCCTAGCTATTCCCTGAATCCTGATGTTCCATCTCTTGCCTCCATTCATTTGCATTTCCCTTGTGTCAATAAGCATTTATTAAATGTCTATTATGTATATCACACTGGAGAAGAAAATAACAAACCATTCCAGTATCTTTGCCAAGAAAGCCTTAAATGGAGTCACTAAGTGCCAAACAGTTTTGAAACAACTGCACAACAAAAATGTACTGGACATTCTGCTGGAAATACAAAGAAAGGCAAAAGACATTCCCTGCCCTCCTAATGGAGGAGACAACAATTAAAAAAAATGTGTAGATAAGTTGCATACAGGATGTCCTCCTTCCTCAGTTATTCCTCTGGCTGATCCCACAGGGTCCTGCCTTAAAAATAAATAACATAGCTCATGTTTACATAGCACTTTGCAAAATATTTTCCTCGTAACAAGCCTTTTAAGTAGGGAAAATAAGTATTATTGCCTTCATATCACAGAAAAGGACAGTAAGACTCAAGGTGGTAGAAGTTTGTCCACAATCCTATAACTAGTATCAGAGGCAATTCGTTTAATTTCATTAGCCTCAGTTTTGTCATCAGTAAAATAAAAGACTTTAAATAAATCATTTTAGGGGTGCTTCTAGTTTTAATTTCTATGATTTTTAGCAATTCTGCTAAGTAGCTATATAAGGGGGAAAGAAAGAGCCCACAGGAACATCTCACAGAAGCTATTTCAAGATGTCACTAATGGAATCTTTAAAAGGAGGATTTCATACAAAACAACTATAGAGGCCACATCACATGTTTGATATTCTTTTAATATCAAAGTTTGAGTCTGAAGGAAGTTGTTCTGACAAGCTGGGGAATAATACCGCTCCTCTTTATATTAATAACCTTCCAAGTACCACCATGCCATGGGTTTAATAGGTATTCCAAGTCAATGAGCAAATTACTATCATCACCAGTCATTGCATTGCTCACAATAATGAAATCAGAGATCAGATATGAAGTGGTGGAAGAAAATACAGACATCTAAGTTGAATAGTTCAAAGAAAGGAAATGAACTTCCTGCTCATTTTAAGTCATCAAGTTAAAGAAAAAAGAGACTAAAATAAAAGATGAATTATTTTTCACTCAAGGATAGCTCAGAAGATTCCAACTATCCTGGCAATACTATAATAGTAGTAGTAGTAGTAGTAGTAGTAGTAGTAGTAGTAGTAGTAGTAGTAGTAGTAGTAGTAGTAATCATAGTCATAGTCGTAGTAGTGGTAGTGGTAGTAGTAGTAGAGGTACTAGTGGTAGTAGTGGTGGTAGTAGTAGTAGTGGTGGTGGTAGTGGTAGTAGTAGTAGTAAGTTGTAGTAGTAATAGTAGTAAGTAGTAGTAGTAGTAGTAGTAGTAGTGGTGGTGGTAGTGGTGGTAGTAGTAGTAGTAAGTTGTAGTAGTAATAGTAGTAAGTAGTAGTAGTGGTGGTGGTGGTGGTGGTGATGGTGGTATTTTCTCATTTTTTCCTGATCACCCAGACACTAGTACTTTTCCTACCACTCAAATTATTTTGTGTATTATCTTGCATGTACTTACACATGAACTTGTGTTCCCAAATTAAATATAAGCTTATTGCTCCAGTATCCCTAGTACCAACTATCCATGCAAGGGGGGCTTCATGAATGCTTGCTGATTGATTGACTGATGAAGATAATAGTAATAATTATAGAAATGTTTTATTGGCTTATAGGAGTATAGTCAAGATGATGGTTTTAGAGCCTAAAAGAATCTCAGAGGCTATCTAGTCCAACCTCTTTCTTTTACAAATAACAAAACTGAGGGACAGAAAAGTTAAGTAACTTGTTTATGGTCACATAAGAAAGTAAGCATCAAAGACAGGACTTGAATTCAGATCCTTTGACTCCAGAACCATTGTTCTCTCCAATATTATGAGGATCAAATGGGATCATGTCTTTAGAACCTTAAAGTACTATATCAATGTGAAGTATTATCATTATTATTATTATCATTATTATTAATTATCTTAGAATCAGGGTCTCTCCTGTTGTTCCTGTCCTAGGGAAGAGTGGGCCCTGGAATTATTTTAGCCCTCTTAGGTTGTCCAATTTATATATTCTTTGCTACAGAGAAAAATCTGTAAATATTCTGAGGCCACATGAAGATAAAGGCAGGAAACCCTGAGGCATTCTTAGGGCCTAGCAGTATTCCTTCCTCTTCAGTTTTCTCAACCACAGTTTTCTTTACCTTAGGAAGATGAGCACAATTTTCTGTCACAGTTTTATTCGATTTTCATTGAAAAATAATTCATCTGGAAATGATTCATAAGAGATGATATTTTAAAAGGAAATTTGAGGTTCATCAGGATTAACCCTGAATAGGGAATCCCTAGTCTTTTATTCTAGTCACTACTGATTCATGGGCAGTATTACACAATTCATTTTAGTTGGCTCTACTTCACTGACCCAAGTTATATGTTGGGTGGATGAATTTTACCTCTTTCTAGTGATGTTGCAAGATTTCAAGTGGTAATATACATGAAACATTTGAAATTGCTTGGAAGGAAGGTGCTCTCAAACTCAGACAATACATTTTCTTGATACTCTTGCCATGTTCATTCTAATACTCATGTTTTGAACCTATTTCAATTAAAATAGAAGTTTAGTCACCTGTTCAGGAGAAGACACTGCTTTCTCAAATTCAAAGAGAAAGTAGTTTTATGGTAATGAGTTAAAGGGCATGGGGGAATCCAGGAAAGATAAATAAAGCTGATGTTAAGTCTGTCAACCTTAAAGTTGATCAGGTGGCATCTTAAGAAGGTACTTGTATCAGAGATACAATCTATCTCAAGAAATCTCATCTTTATAAACTTGCCAAATCCTAGACTAACCACAAGCCCATGGTGAAGTATTAAGTATAACCACTGTGTGTGTGTGTGTGTGTGTGTGTGTGTGTGTGTGTGTGTGTGTGTGTGTGTGTGTGTGTGAGAGAGAGAGAGAGAGAGAGAGAGAGAGAGAGAGAGAGAGATGAGGAGAGGATTTCAGTGACTCTTATGACAGAGAGAGCTGGTGAATCCTACCTGCTCACTGAAATATCATGTAAGAAGAACTATAAATGAGAGTCTGTGTCCAGGTTCATCTTCTTTAGTCATACTGGCATGGAGCTAATAAGAGGCAACTGATTTTGATCTGATAGAGCTTTTATCTCAATTAGACATTTTCTAAATTCCCCTAAAGTAGGGAGCACCTGGGGAGCAGGGGTGAACTAGGGTATGGGACATGTCTTAATCAGAAACAAGTTTGGTGATACAAGTTGAGAGATTAAACACAGTAGTCTATCCTGGCAACTTTCTGACATTGGAAGCCTAAGAGAAACACACAGTAATATACATACATATATATATATATATATATATGTGTGTATATATATATATATATATTCATGTCATGGAAAAATTTCAGCATAATTATCATCAACGCCAGAGTTATCTTTCAAAGACACCCCAAACCTCTACATATTTCCACATTACTTGTTATTCTATCACTAAAATAGTTCCACCCTTTTTCCTTGAATCTTCAGTTGCACATCGATACCCAAATTGGCAGTACAATATAGCTTTACTGTCCCTTACAGAGTGCTAGCTGGGGTGGGGGGTGGAGGAGGCAGCCAGGTGCCACAGTGGATAGAGCACCAGCCCTGGAGTTAGGAGCACCTGGGTTCAAATGCAGTCTCAGACACTTAATAATTACCTAGCTGTGTGACCTTGGGCAAGCCACTTAACCCCATTGCCTTGCAAAAACCCAAACCAAAACAAACAAACAAAAAAAACCCCAAGAAACAAAGGGCTAGCTTGGCCCAGAGTTCTCAGCTTCCTCATCATACATAACTAGGTTGCTAACAGAAAGTAGATGTATGATGAACGACTATGGATATTAGTGAGTGAATTTATTTTCATTTTAATATCTTATTCAACATGGTTGAGTCTTACTAATTCTGATATAAAAAGGATTAATAAATTGATAGCTCTTTCTTACTAGTGTGGGTGGTTCTTGGTTGCTAGTCTGACATGTCTGACTAATTCTTATTTGCAAACTTATTTTCTCTCCAGGTCATATGACCTCCATCTGTTCCTTTCATCTCATTCCAAATTCTTACCACTAAAATCACATTACATTATCCAAACCACGGGAAAGTAGTAGCCTTGAATGCCTCATTTCATTTTTGCATGATATACACCTGGGTCCACAGTGAAAATGGGAGGAAAAGTAACCTGGAAGGTGGGAAGATAGAAGGGCCAAAGAGGCAGAAGCATGGTATAAGGAGAACACACTGACTCAAGACATATGAGGAGACAGGGCAGCTATGTGGCACAGTGGATAAAGCACTGGCTTTGGAGTCAGGAGGACCAGAGTTCAAATGTAGCCTCAGACAATTGATACTAACTAGCAGGGTGACCTTGGGCAAGTCACTTAACCCTAATTGCCTCACATCCAGGGTCATATCCAGTCATCCTGATTCATATCTGGCCACTAGACAAATGGCTGTAGAGGAGAAAGTGAAGCTTGTGACTTAGCATAGCATTCCCTCACTCAAATCCAATCCATGTGTTTGTCATGGCATTCACCTCCCTGATGTCACGGTCTTCTTCATGAATGAGACAATATTATTAGGAGGAGACCTAATCCAAGATCTGCCACTAACAAACCATGTGTCTTAGGATTGAACACTTACCTTTGGGCTTCAGTTTTCTTATTTGTAAAATTAGGACTTTGAGTTAGCTGACTTTCCAAGACTATTCCAATTCTCAATCTAAGTTCCTAGAGCTTTTCTTGTTCTTAAATTCTATGAAATGTTTCCATAAAATGGGGGTGGGGGAGTACAACTGTTAGCAAAAGAAGCAAAGGTATGAGGAAAAAGACATTCTATAAATTCATAACCTGGAGGGTTGCTTTTGCAGAATCCCTTACCCTTTGATATTTTGGCTGTTCTAGCTAGAGAATGCCAAAAATGTAAAATCTCTTTGAATACAAGCCAAACCACAGGTACTGTCACAAAAACAACATGCAAAAAACAATACTTGGAAAGCTAATTACAGTGGAAATACCCACCAAGTCTTTGAAAAAGCTTTGCCTGTGCTGCAGTGTGTGGGTGTGAACAACGGTTCCCAGAGTATTCATCTTTGAGAAGAAAGGTTTTAAGTCTATGTACTGGGTTTTCTAAGTATTCATCTCCATGCACAATGAGCTACTCAGTCATTTTGGAGTTGAGGAATCTCTTGGGACTGCTCCATATTTAACTCTAGGGGCTAATTTCAGAGGAAATGACAGTCCAGAGAGGTGGATTCTAAGATGTGAAATTAGTCAGATCCATTCCTTTGGAAACTTATGGGCTCAGTTCCTATAGTCCTGAGTCACTTCTTGCTTCTTATAGCTACATCTGTGTGAGTGAGTGCATGCTAGAGTGAGTAATCTTTGGGGGGGGGTAGAAGGAGGTCCTCAGGTAATGCTCAGGAAAACAGCGGAGCATTGACCAACTTTAATTCATTAACCAAATGAATTAGATCTCCCATTGGAGATGGTCATGCTTTGGAATTTCCTAAAATTTTTTTAAAGCTATGGGATATAATAGTCCAGTTATAAGATTAATTACCTTTGAGTAAAAGGTCAGCAATATCTCATTCTCGGCTCCAAACACAATTCAGGTCTCCTTAAACCTCCAAAGTGGATTTTATGTGATTTCCTCCTTTCCTAAAGGATGATCCCAATCCATTAGAGAAATTACCATCATTCCTCACTTTCCAGCTATAGTGGAATAATGAAAGGGAAGAGGAAAAGATGAGATAATGGAAGAACATCCTCTGAGATATATAGTTTCTGATATTCCTTATCTTTAATATGAGGGATTCTAACATCGGTCTGAGGTTTATTTTAGGTCGGACACTCTGACTTGGCTCTTAAGAGGTGTTTGCTCTAGGCTAGGAATGATTTTCTTTATTTCTTGTTTTCTTTAAATGATAAATGAAGATAGAGCACCAGATTGGACATCAGGAGACTTTTGTTATTGTTCAATCTTGTCTGATTCTTTGTTATCTCATTTGGAGTTTCCTTGGCAAAGATACTGGAATAGTTTGCCATTTTCTTCTCCAGCTCATTTTATAGATGAGAAACTGAGGCAAACAGTTAAGTGATTGGGATTCTCATAGATAGTGTTTAAGGTCAATTTGAACTCATATCTTTTTGACTCTAGGTCTGGTGCTCTATACACTATTCCACCTAGCTATCCCATCAGGGAATCTTGGTTCAAATTAAAAGCTCTGCTGCCTGTAATTAGAGTCTTGGAACAAATCACTTAGTTCTTTGGGCCTTACTGTTCTTTTTCTGTAAAATAAAGATATTGGACGATATAATCTCTAAGATTCCTTCCAATTCTAAATCTAAAAACTTCAGCATCTAACAGGAGACAATAAAGTTGATTTCTTCTCTGTTCACTTGGTCCAGAATTGACCAATAGAGTATGTCGAATTGCAACTCCAAAATCCTTCAATGCTTCTAATGATCTCATATTCTTCCTTAGAACAAAATTTCATCTTCTGAAACACTGTTATCCTTTTGGTAATTCCCTAAGGTTGAAGAACATGGAATTCCACAGTCTTCATAGACTTAGTTTCAGGGTCAGCAGTCAACAAACTTCTATTAAGTGTCTACCACGTTCCAGGCCCTGTATTAAGTTTTGGGGAATCAAAAAGAAACAAAAGATGGTCGCTGACCTCAAGGAGCTTGTAATCTAATGGAGGAGACAACAAACAAATATGTACAATCAAGTCATATATGAATAAATAAGAAATAATTAAAAGAGGGAAGGCATTAGAATTGAGAGGTGAAGGTTTCCTGTGAGAGGTGAGATTTTAGTTAGGATTTAAGGAAGTTAGGGGGAAGTCAGTAGTTGGAACAGAGGATGAAAAGTATTTACTATGGAAAACATCCAGAAAAAATTCTCAGAGACACAGAATGCCTCATTAGTAGAACAACCAGGAGGCCTGCATCATTGGAACAAAGAATTTATGTTGGGGAGTAAGATGTACAAAGACTGGAAAGATAGGAGGGGACTAGGTTAAAAAGGACTTTGAACACAGCATTTTGTATTTGATCCTGGAGACAATAGGGAGCCACTGGAGTGCTGAATGAGTAGGGGGGAGATCTGGTCAGACTCATGCTTTAAGAAAACCAATCTGATGGCTAAATGGAAGAAGAATTGGAGTGGGGAGAGATTTGAGGCAGATAAACCCACTACAGATTACTGCACTAATAAGTCATGATGGGAGGAGGGCCTGCAATCAGGGTGATGACAGTGAGATTGTTTTCATGCTCCACTGGTATTCATGTAATGTCAAGAAGTATTTACTGTAGCAAGATTAATACATACTTCAAGAATTCTATAAAATACACCATTCCTTGAGTGCTTTAGTTTTTCTTCTCATGGTTCCACCCTTAAATTTGTTTAAGTGATGTAGAGATTGTGTTCTCAAAAGACAGAAGTTAGACAGATTTCAGATTTAACTCTGCTAACCTTATTGTATTTATTCAATAATAAAGTGTATGAACAAGATCATTCTACTAACCTGGCATCAAGGGACATGATGCTTAAAAGGGTAAGATGATAAGTGTTATACAAACCTTTGAGGAATTAGACATTATATTCCAGGAAAATTTCCTACAATATTTACTATTCCTTCCAGAAAGCTAGGTGACCCATTTTAAACTCTAAATAAAACATATTTATATGTATGTATATGATTATATACACACATATATAATCATATACATACATAAATATATGTATGCAAAGTATGTGTGTGAATGTAACTTGGAGTTGGTGATATTGGTCCAGGAATTAGAAACTGACTACATATATTTAAAAACATTTTCTGGTTGATCATATCAAATTGATATTCTTTAAAGTTTCTAAAGCACTTCATATATGTTATCTTGCTTAAGAATAAAATATTGTCCCTTACTTATGTGGGCATTTATTTTCTGAAAGAGATGGAAAAATGATAGCTATTTTGTTAAAAAAAAAAAAAAAGAGAAAAAGCAACTTGAGGAGAGATACAGTTATGAGAGGATTTGATTGAAAACATTCTGCCCACCAGACACAAGTATTTTCTAATGATGTAAAAAAAAAAACTTCAATGCATTATATTTTAAAAGATAATTTGTATATTGGGGTAGCTAGATGCAGTAGCTTGAATACTGGGCTTGGAATCGAGAAGATCTGAGTAATAATCCAGTCTCAGAAAAACTCCCTCACTATGTGACTCTGGGCAAATTGCTTAATCTCTATTTGCCAATGGAAAAGGAAATGGCAAACCACTCCAGTATGTTTGTTAAGAAAACTCTATAGACAGAGGTCCAGAGGTTGAACAATTTCTTATTGCAGGGGAAACTCTAAGTCAGAGAATTGTTTAGAGACAATTTTATGTTCATTGTGTCATTTTCTATGAAAATAGAATATGGAATTCCTTAAACTAAGAGGCAGCTAGGTGGTTCATAGAGCACAGGGCTTGGAGTCAGAAGGACCTGTATTAAAAAATCTTATCTTAGACACTTACTCGCTATGTGACCCTGGGCAAGTCACTTAATTTCTGTTTGTTTTGTTCCACTGGAGAAAGAAATGGCAAACAACTCCATTACCTTTGCCAAGAAAACCCTATGTCCAGTATTGATGCGCTATGGTCCATTGGGTCACAAAGAGTGGTCAAGCCTGGACAAGTGAATAATAGCAACAACAAAACTAAGAAATATGCCACTCACTATACATGAGGAGTTCCTTATTTGAAGAAGGAAAAACATGAGAAGCCAAAACATTAGAACAAAGAAATAAACAAGGGAAGATGCTTACAAACAGAATCCAAAGAATGGAACATTCAACAGAGAAAGTCAGTGGAGCTAAGAAACTGAGAGAAGCATAGACTAGCTGAGTTCTGTTAACTGGAGTTGATCTTGATTTTTAAGATGGGGGAACTGGTCTGATTAGGAGAAAGTCCTGATACTGACTGCTGATGGAGAAAGCAGTGCTGTCTGACAAGCTAATCAGAAAGGCTGCCTTGTTCTCAAGAACCATCTATATAGCTGGAAGACAGGGAAGCCCTTCTGAGGTTTGCCTACATTATTTCTCTCTTTGGCTCAAGATGAGAAAAGTCCTATAAGCTCATAGAGGCCAGTTAATTACTCATCTAAATTTGGCCAAGACATATGTACTGAAGTATGTGTTCCAACTCAATATGAGACATTGAGGAAGGTCCCTAGCAAGTTGGATAGAATTCTCCCCACCCTTGGAAATTATACTAAACAAGATAGACAAGAACCAGTCAATCAACAAGATCTACTGAAGGCCAGACACTAGAAAATGAAACAATTCAAGATCTCAAGCACCTACATTCTATCAAGGTTGTAAGTAAATTCACAGATATGCAAAGTGATTTGGAGTGTAGGGTGATCAGAAAAGGCTCTATGAAGGATCTGATGTTTGAGATTAAAGAAAGCTAGAGGCAGAGAGGCATAGGATGTGATATATCATACATGCGTGCACACACAATGTATGTATAAGATAATATAACATTAATATACCATGTAGATTAGATAAAATTTTATCTACATAACATGTAGATAACACAAACACACCTATATTTACACATGTATGTGCATATATATGTATATATATAAATATGAATAAAATTCCTACTGGCTATTCAATTCCATCCCAGAAGAAGGTATATCACCCACAAATTTAAAGAGGGGTTGAGTCCAAGAGAAATAGTAATGTTTCCCTCCATGTCCCCCAGCAGCTAGGGTTTTTCTCCCTCCAAACTTTGCATTTCTCATCTATATACATATAATATGCATTATCTCCCTTGATAAAATGCAAAGCTCTTGGGTGCTATCCATTCTTGACTTTAACTTTTGTCTTTGTTTCTTTAGGGCACATTGCTTGACACAGTGAAAATTTGTAGTTTGAATAAAATTACTGACTGAGGAATGAAGAAAAACTCTGGGAAAATCTTTAAGGAATAATACAAAGTGAAAAAAATAGTAAAATGGGAAGAATGAAATACTATCAATAGTCACATGAGGAAAAGTGAATGAAAACAAATGGGCAGAGAATCTGTAAAGATGGTGTTATGATACATTATATATTGAACTTATTACTTTAAATGCAAATTGTTACCAAGGAAGTACATTTGTCTTTATATTCAATGTAGAGTTTCTAATAAAACAGTTAATTAGAAAACCCTGAAATCAATTACAAGAATAAAGATAGAATCAATAGGTATGGGCAAGATAATATTACTTCCAGACAGAAAAACAGCATTGAGAAATGAGGAGAAAGAAAACTAATGCTTTGTTTTGTTTGATCATACATGTTTGTTATGAGTGGGGAGTGGAAGAAAAGAAAGAAAGAAAAAGAGAGAGAGAGAGAGAGAGAGAGAGAGAGAGAGAGAGAGAGAGAGAGAGAGAGAGAAGGAAGAGAAGGAGGGATGGAGGGATGGAGGAGGGAAGGGAAGCAGGAAGGAAGGGAAGAAGGAAAGAAGGCAGGAAGGCAAGGAAGGGAAGGAAGGAAGGAAGGAAGGGAGAGAGGGAAGGAGGAAAGAAGGAATGAAGGAAGAGAGGGATGAAGGAAAGAAGGAGGAGAGGAAGGAAGGAAGGAAGGAAGGAAGGAAGGAAGGAAGGAAGGAAGGAAGGAAGAAGGGAAGGAAGGAAGGGGAGGAAAGGAGGAAGAAAAGAAGCAAGGAAGGAAGGAAGGGAAGGAGGGAGATTGGGAGGAAGGGAAGAAGAATATATCAAGAAAACATTTAAATGCAAAGAAGAAAAAATATAGAGGGATATAAATAGCAATTTGGTTACTCTATATTTTTTCAGTTTTATATATTACTTTAAAAAACAGCAACTTTATTTTACAAATTTAGTTTCTTATAGACCTGTCTCTTTTTTAATATTGAATGTTTGTGATTGTTGATGATAGAAAAGTTCACAATTAAAAAAGGAAGCTTTAAAAAATACAAACAACAGGTTTGTATAAGACTTTAAAAATAAAAACCACAGAAAGAAATACTTTGGTGCAGGTAAAATGGAGACATGGTGGATTTGGAGTTAGCCAGGAGGAAGAGAAGTTTCCAGTGTACTATTAGACCAAGACCGACTAGACTTTTTGGCAGATTGGAGGGCTAAAAGAGCATGGCAGCTGCTGCTTATGTAGAGAGAGAAAGCATCACACAAAGAAGTTAGTCAAACTACAGTGTGCTCCTGGCCTGGGACCAGCAGCATTTTAGGAGACAAAGTGAGGCTTCTTTACCAGGACATTTTCTACAAAAAAAATACATGGAGATGGAGGAGTCAAGCTGTGTAGAAAGATTTAGGTCTGGAGCAGAGTAATCCAGCAAATGGGTGGTTAAAAAAAGTACTGCAATGAGTTTAAATGATTTCCCCCTTTCCTCTTTTTGCCTTTTCTCCTTTTTCCTGTCCTACTCATCCCCATTAAAATGGCTTATTTGAAACCCCCTCAGCCCACCTCCTTTGGCTGCAGTCAGACAAAAGGCCTCAGTTTGGCTGGTGCCAGAGCTCATGCACCTGCCTGCTGCCTAGTGGGGGGCACTTTCCATGAAATAGCCCCCCAAGGAAGGCCAGGGGCTCAGAATGCCACTTCTTATCTGGCAAGGAGTGGATGCAGGAGAGTGGAAGCCACAGGAAGGCTTTTTCAACAAGCAAACAAGACAGTCATTCAGAATTCATGCTTTATGCTGACTTCACTGTAGAGGATTAAAGGGGAAGCAATCCTTGCTACTGCCCTGGAAGGGTCTCCATGTCAGGGAGCAGTAAAACAAAGTGGAGGAGCTTCAGAATGAGATGATGAGAGATTTCAGACTGTTTGGATCCTGAGAGATCTTAAAATACCATCTCATTTGTTTCTCTTACTAAGCAGGAATGTACCTAACACTTAAAGAAGGTAATAGGAAAAACTGTGAAGTTTTTCTTTCCTATCCTGTCATAATCCCAATTATACCTTTCAACATTCCTCACTCTCTTTTCTCCTAAGGTTCTTTCACAGTTAAATAGGGTGGGGCAATGAGGGTTTTGTTTTAGCGCATCAAATATGAAAGGTACTGACAAAACTTATGCAGCATAGTAGCAACTGAGCAAAACTAATTTGCTAAAATTGGAAGCTAGCAGATGGTTTCTTGCTCCTGCCCTCCCCCCGGTGACTGTCCCTCCAAGAAAAGTTCTCCCTAGTTTGGTGCCTTGTTCTGACCTGTCTTCCAGGAGCCTACTGGCCTCTCCCCCATCTCCCACCTCACCCTCCCGTTAACTTTATCTCAAAAGAAGTATGAATTCATCTTAAAAAGCACAATTCTTTTTTCATGCCACCCACCATGGGCACATTTTTTTGGTGTGCCCAACTTGTCAAATTTGCTAACTATGACTCTGCCAGGTTTTTTACTTTCAGCTACAGTAAATCGGCTTTTATTCTAATAGACTGAAGAAAGCGCTGATAAGACTTACTGTTTCCCAAGAATTTGCATTTTGATGGAGAATCTAAGAGACCCCCAAAGGATTCAAGACTCAAAAGTAATTAAGCTATAATTCAACAAATAGTTATTTTGTAGTAAACATTTATTACTTTCACGCACCATGATAGGGGTTGTAAATACCAACATTAACAAAGAAATGGTCCTTGAGCTAAGGGTTTACATTTTGCTGGGGTATAAGCAGATACACTAATAAATATTTGAGGAAGGAGAATGCATTAATAAGGAGAGCTTCTCAGAGAAAAGAGCCCCTGAGCTGAGTTTGAAAGGAAGATAAGAGAAAGTTAAATGAGGAGAGAATGAATTCCAGACATAAATGATGGCTTGTGGAGGCAGAAGATGGAAGGATGGAGGAAACATGAGGTCATAGGAACCCCAGAGATCATTTATTCAGATTCATATTGGAATAGGACTTTTAAACATTTCCAATTTTAAGAATTTTTCCTTATACCTACGTGAAAATGCTCACAGTTTGATATTTTAGGGGCAAGGGGAATCTCTTTAGGTTATACTACATACTTGATTCATTTCTTTCATTATCAGTTATCAAAGAAGACCAACATGACATCACTATGTTAGAGTCAAGTTGCAGTGTGTCCAACTGTGACTGATTAGACCAATATGGGCTCAGAATGCTTGACCATAGGTCCAGCACAAATCATCCATGTGAACTGCTGAAGTGGGTCTTCTAAACTTACATATCTCACATTTCCTTTGAGCTGCTCTCATGGATTCAGTTATTATTGGCTCAGAGTGAGTATAAATAGCAATTGTTTCTGTTCTGTCCAGAAACTCTGAAAGTCTTCCCCTCTCAGACTGATTCTTTTGTGAAGGCAAACTAGACTGTCTTTTGCCTTCTTTTCTAGCCTTTAACTACTGAATGGATGTTGCCTCAGATACTGGGTCCTGGAAAGCACCTTAACTGAAAAAGGTCAAATTCTCCCAAGGCAACTGACGCCAACATTAGTTATCCAGTCCTAGGTCTTGCCAGTGGAACCTGATGACTTTGGAGAAAAAAAGGCTGATAACTTTGCACTGCTCTGAATTACTTAAGTCTAATTCATTTGTACGTCAAGACATTATCCTCATGATGTCTTTGGTCCTCTATGAGAAAGAAGAATGAACAACTATGTAGTAGACTATCCTAACCTTGCTTTGAACCACTTCTTTGCATCTCCAATTGCTTTTTTAAACCCTTTGAATTGGAAGTCCCCATATACAAATTAAACTTACTATGTCCAAAACTGAACTCACTATTTCCCCCCAAATTCTCTCCTCTTCCTCACTTTCCTATTACTGATGATATTAGTTCTTCATTCTCAAAGAAGACCATGACATCAGGGAAGGTGATACCATAACAAGCACATAAACTGGATTTGAATGAGGAGGTGCTGTGCTAAGTCACCAGTCTCGCTTTCTCCTCCAGAGTCATCTTGGTCCAGTGGTCAGACAAGAATCAGGATGACTGGAGATGGCCACTTTCAATGCAATCAAGTTAAGTGACTTGCCCATGATCACAGAGTTAGTGTCAAGTATCTGAGGCTAGATTCAAACTCCCTTCCTCCTGACTCTCAGGCCCTTGCTCTATCCACTGTAACACATAGCTTCCCTCTTTCCTATTACTATTGTTTCCCAATACCAACAGCCTACTAATCATCTAGGCTTGCAACCTGAGTGCCATTCTTTATTTCTCACCCCATCTCACTTCTCTCTCCCTCTTCATATCTATTGGAACAAACATAGAGGAAAAGGGAGGAAATCCAAGAACATAGTCTTTGGGGGATACTCATTCTGAGAGACTGGAAAGAAGGGATGAAACAATAAGAGAACCTAAGAAGGAAGAGTCTTTCAACTGGAGAGATAACCAGGAGGAAGCAGTGTCATAGTGGTAAAAGAAGAAGCTTTATAGATTGCTTAAAAGGTCAAGAAAGATTAAGACAAAGAAAATGGGCATTGCATTTGACAATTTTCAGTTGAGTGGTGGGCACAAAAGCTGAATTACGGGGAATTCAAATTTTGAGTGGGTGGTAAGTAAATGGAGAGGAAAGTAGAGAATACTCATAAGTTGTATGAGAGGTTGAAAGAAACAAACCTTGAGATGGTATCAGAGTCAGGTGTTTTTTTTTTTGTTTTTATAGGATGTTGAATTCTAAACATATGTTTAGGTAGAGGAAAATGAACCCTATATAGGAAAGTATATAAATAAGATAAACATAAGGGATGATCAATTAGAGTAAGGTCTCCAGTGAGATGAGAGGGCAGAACAAAAAATTCCCCATTACCTCCATTTAAAGATGGTTCCCAGGACAGCTATCTCTTCACTGTCCTCCTTTAGACTAGCCTCCATCATGCCACTATCTTCCCTTCCCTCTTCCCCACTTTTCAGCTTCCTTTTATGTGTTGTCTTCTTCTATTAGATTGTAAGTTATTTGAGGACAGGGACTGTCTTTTTTTCATATTTGTATCCCTTTCATTTAGGGGATGGGGGAAATCTCTGGCACATAGTAGACACTTAATAAATGTTTATTGGCTGGCTAATTGATTGAAACCTGGAAGAAATTGAATCAGAAATACATTTAGAGGAAGAAAAGTTACCTTTAGCAAAGGAGAAGGATTAGAACAATCATAGAGAGTGGAGCAAAAAAGGCAAGCTTGGTTAGAGGTTAGAAAGTTTTTCACATGTGGAGGAGGGGAAGGAACTCATGACAGATGTTCTTAATCTTCTCAGCAAAGTAGGAGGCAAGGTCATCTGCTGAGAAAAAGTGGGAGGAGTGGGAAGAGACAAAGGAGCTTGAACAGAGAGATTCATAACATTTGCTGTGGGGACGCTCATAGGGAGTCTATCAGATTTGAAGAAAAGGGACTAGGTCCATCTGGGAGGTCCAAGTTGAGTTTAGATAGCACAAATTTGTAGTGGATTCTATCAATCTAATTTTGTTTCTTCCTCCAACAGCATTTGGTGTTTCAGGACTAAGAACAGAGAAGGTAGATGACAAAGCCATGACCTCATTAACACTGTGCTGTATTGTACTTCCGTGGGGTTTTGTTGTCATTTGTTTTTGTTCTGCCTTGGACAGTCCCTCATCACCCCAGCCAGCAGATTTGCAGATGCCTACCATTGGTCTCATGAGTGAATGGGTGAAAGCTTATAAATAGATCAGGCAAATTCATTACTACTACTGAAGTAATGTAGCTAGTAATGTCAGCTCCTCATTATCTACTACTAATGTGAGCTTCTCTTTATCTACTGCTTGGTTTATTACAATAGTCTCCTTACTGGTCTTCATAACTCAAGTCTTCTGTCTCTAATCCATTCACCACACAGCTGCTAAAGTAATATTCCTAATGTCCAGTTCTGCTCCCCTCTTCAAAAAACCTCTGGAGACTTCCTAATGTCTCTAGGTTAAAATGCAACTCCTCTTGGAGACATTTCAAGTCCTTCCCAATATGATGGAAAAAGTCTACCTTTTCAGTTTTGCAGATTTATTTCTTATGACTCCCTTTTATACACTCCAGTCTAGTCAAGCCAATCTATTCATCATTCCATCTCCAAGAGTAATGAATTTATCTTTGCATACCTTGTGCCTGTAAAGTGTTACTTCCTCATCATCACCTCATATGATCTCTAATTTCTTTCAGAGCTCAGTTCAAGTATCTCCTCTTTATAAGACTTTTCTAATCTAGCATCTTCCCTCCCCACCCTCCAGTTAATATCAGTTTTGTATTTATGTCATCGATGGAGATATCTACCCATAAACTCCTCAAGGACAAAGGGTGTTGTTTTTGGAGCCCTAGTACAGTGCTCATAGGAGACCTTTTTTTGTTATTCAGATGTTTCAGTTTTGTCTGATTCTTCATGACCCCAGATGGGGTCATGGCAAAGATGCTGGAGTGGTTTGCCATTTCCTTTTCCAGTTCATTTTACAGATGAGAAAGCTGAGGCAAACAGGTCACACAGCTAGTGTCTGAGACCAGATTCAAAGTCAGGAAGATGAGTTTTTCTGACTCCAGATCCAGCACTTAATACCCTAAACTGACCTAGGAGGATAAGAATAGATGCTTATTAATTGATTGGATGACAGCACATTTTAATTGTAGCAACCAGATATATTTACTTTCATAGAATGAGAGTGTTTACTACAGCAAGACGACTTTTTTTTTCCCTCCTTGAATTAAAAAGCAGTGACTTCTCCCACCCACAGCCATACTTTTTTTCTGTCTTGGAGTTTCTACCAGAGAATTTGAGAGACAGAAATAGAGACACACAGACCAAGATGAAGAGACAGACAGACAGAGCCAGAGAAAAAGACAGATACAGAGATGGAGAGAGATGGAGAGAGAGAGAGAGAGAGAGAGAGGAGAGGGAGAGGGAGAGGGAGAGGGAGAGGGAGAGGGAGAGGGAGAGGGAGAGGGAGAGGGAGAGGGAGAGGGAGAGGGAGAGGGAGAGGGAGAGGGAGAGGGAGAGGGAGAGGGAGAGGGAGAGGGAGAGGGAGAGGGAGAGGGAGAGGGAGAGGGAGAGGGAGAGGGAGGGGGAGGGGGAGGGGGGAGGGGGGAGGGGGAGGGGGAGGGGGAGAGAGAGAGAGAGAGAGAGAGAGAGAGAGAGAGAGAGAGAGAGAGAATAAAGGGGAGACACAGAGAGAATTCATTCCTGCTAAGTAGATGTTTTTCTCTCCTAATTCCTCCCTTGTTAGCTGCTTTGATTCTCAACAGCTGTACTGTTGGTTCCCCTGACCTTTTATCCCTTTTGTCTTTTCTTTTTCTTTCATATAAAACACATTGGGAGGTAAGGCAGTGAGTCAGAAATCAATGTAACCCCTGGCAGAGAACAGAGCATAAGATCTCAAAGACCGTGAGAAAAATGTCAAGAAGCTAGTCTGACCAGATATAACCCAACTGTCCCAAGGGACTAGAAGTGGACCTAACAGGTCTTCCTCCTTCCTTCTTGCACATTAGTGGTTCTGTTCCTTGAGTAGGGAAGCTACAATTCGGGGGAGGAAATGGCATTTCCTCTGCTTCTCTTACTCTAACATCTATTTTCCATCTCAGTGTTATTTACAATTTCTGCAGCACTCACACAAGTTTTAAAAGACACTCTCCTGATCACAGGTGAAAGATCATAAATGATAGATCTTGTCCTTTGTGTGGTCACTATTTTGTGATTATGCTTCTTTGGATTAACCTTGGATTTCTGGTAATTATGTTTGAGAAAGAGCTCAGTGTTGAGGCTACAGGACAGCCCTCATATCTACATGTTAACTGAGAACACCATTTGGACAGATCAAAGTTGGTGGCATATTCTTTTTACTTAGATGTAGGGGAGAACTGAAGATATAGGAGTACTCATGGAGAGGGTTAGTAGTTGTCCTTTCATCTTGGGTCATAAGATGTAAGTAAATATATTGTCTTTCCTAGTTGATTTCTTTGAGACTTCAGAAGCCTATTTTTGGATCTAAGGCTAAGTTGGGTTTAACCTTACATCAGTAACTATTTGACTCTGGTCATGATGGTGATGTTTGTCCTTCATTCTCAAAGAATACCATGACATCAGGGTGGTGATGCCATGACAAGCACATGAATTGGATTTGAGTGAAAGGTGCTATGCTAAGTCATCAGCCTCACTTCTCCTCTAGAATCATTTTTCTAATAAAATAAAAATCTAAGCCTATCTTTCCTAGACCAGAGTACAAGACCTCACTCTAGAAGAAAATTAAGACTCACTTAGATACTGCCTAGCTGGAGCTTCATGTTACAATGGATCCAAATGCTAACTTCTCTGAGACATGATTCCTAAGGCACAATGACACATCTAACTGATTAGAGAATAACTTGGTTCTCAGTAAGAGAAAGGAATGAACAATGATCACTTGTTGCATGCCAGACACTGTGGTTAAGAAATTATTTCATTGGATCCTTATAGCAAAACTATGAAGAAGGTGTTATTACCTCCATTTTCAGACTGAAACAGGCAGATGTGAAGTGGTCTCTCACTAGTCTCCCTGTCTTTGGTCTATCTCCTCTAATATTTTTGTACCCTCCTGCCAGACTAATCCTTCTAAATTCTGCTCAATTCATGTCTCTTCCCTGTTCAGGAATTTTTGACAGCTCCTAAAACTACTCTCCCTCTCCTAGTATCCAAGCTTCCCCTGCCTTTTACTTCCTTCTGTGCTCAGTCTTCCCTGATGCTGCTATTGTTTGCCCAGGAAAATATCTGAGGCTAGTTTTGAACTCAGATCTTTCTGACTCCAGGCCTAGCTGTCTCTTCACTGTACCATCTAGTTGCCTCTAAAAAGTAAAAAAAAAAAAAAAACAAAAACGTATCTTATATGACAACTTATAGGGACAGACAACAGATTCAGCACTCTGGACTGTTGTGGAAAGCCCTCAGACTCTGTTTAATACCTTTAGTTTAGAGCACAGGTGATCATTTCCAGACCTTGAGATACATGCAACTCATCTGTGCCTACATGGCAGAGCAGCCATAATGATAACTGCAGTTATCCTCACTGGGACTCCCAAGAAAGGGGAAGTTACAGGGTTGAAGAGAGAAAGAAAGGAAGATAAAGAGTACATCAGAAAGACAGAGAAATAAAAAGACAAAACCCATAAAAACAAAATGAAAACTAAACCCAAAAAACTCCACTTTCCTAAAAATACAGAATCTAAACCTATTCTTTCCTGGATAGAGAAAAACAGAAACAGAAATACAGAGAAACATAAACAAAGAAAAACAGAACAATGTCAGAAGAGACACAGAGATAGAGACAAAGAGAGAAACAGAGAAAAAGAGAAATGCAAAGAGACAGAAAGACAGAGACGGACAGAGACAAAGAGATACAGTCAAAGACAGAAATAGAGAAACAGAAAGACTAAGACAGAGACAGAGAAAGATATAGAAAGAGAGAGACAAAGAAAGAAAAAAGAGACAGAGAGAGACAAAGATACGAAGACAAAGAGAGAAACAGAGAGACAGAGACAAAGACAATCAGGAGACAGAGAAAGAGAAAGACAAATAGAGAAACAGAGACTAAGAGAGAGACAGAAAGACAGAGAGACAGAGAAATCAGGGACAGAGGCAAAGAGATGACACAGAGACAGCCAGAAACAGAGAAAGACAGAGAGCTGCATAGGAACTCCACTTTCTTACCCACTGTATGTGACAGTTAAGAAAAATCTCTCTACTCATTCTACTTTGAGGCTGTTGCCATGGAAACCCAGGTTCCTGTACCAACTGTAAAATTTCAAATATATATGTATATATATATATATATATATATATATATATATATATATATATATATATATATATATATATACAACTAGGGTAGCTTCCTCACTAGTCTCCCTGCCTTCAGTTTATCTCCTCTAATTTTTTGTACCCTCCTGCCAGACTATTCCTAAATTTTGCTGAATTCATGTCACTTCCTCAGGAACCTTTGACAGCTCCTAAAGCCACTCTCCTTACCCTAGTATCCAAGTATCCCCCTCCTTTTGCCCCCTTCTATGGTCAATCTTCCCTGATTCTCCTATTGCTACAGCCCAACTGGACTCCTCACTCCATATATGTTCTTCCCACATCAAACTCATTCTAGTTTCTTCCCTTCAGCTCATGTCACTTCCCTTATCTGAAATGTTCTCCCTTCCAAAAACTTTATCTAGATCTCACCAGCCCTTCAAGACCTCTTTCAGCTAAAGGCTCTGAGACCTAATAGACAAAGCCCAGGCTTTTGTGTTGGAAAAACTGGACTCAAAACCTTGATTCTGCTACTTCTCAACTGTGTGACCTTGGACAAATCATTTATCCTCTCTGATCCTCATCTGTAAAATGAGAGTGTTGAATTAAATAATCCATAGGGCCTTCTAAATCCTATAATCTTCTAAATATGTATTCACAAATCCTCTATCAATTCCCATCTATTCTTTTTTTGACAGACATCTATTGTCGATATTAAATATTTCTTATATAAAATTTGATACAATTAATATATTTTGAGAGCATAGTTGAATGGTAATTAGAACTTGTCCTTTGCTACTGAAATTCTGCTTTGTTAATAGAGCTCAGTCTTCTCTGATGAGGGCATGCCATGCTAGGCAGTCCTATGCTAATGTCTCCCATGTCTCACAATCAGTTCCAAAGGTCTTCAGAGAGACCTTGAGAGTGTCCTTGTATTGCTTCTTTTGACTACATATAAGCACTTGCCTTATGTGAGTTCTCTGTAAAAATAGGCTTTTAGGCAAATATGTTTGACAGCTGAACAATGTGGCCAGTCCACTGGAATTATGTTCCTTGCAATAGAGTCTGAATATTTCTCAGTTTCGTTGAAGAAAGGACTTCGGTGTCTGGTACTTTATCTTGTCAGGTGATCTTCAGGCTCTTCCTAAGACAATTCAAATGAAAGTGATTTGGTTTCCTGGCATTGGAGCCTACCAATGGGTAGACTGTCCTGGTTTCACAGACAAAAAAGGAGGTCAGCACAATAGCTCTGTAAACCTTCAGTGTGGTAAGCTGCCTAATATCTCTTCTATACTTTCCTTTGGAGCATCCCAAACATTGAGCCAGCCCTGGCAGTATGTGTATCAATCTCATTATCTGTGTGAAAAATCTCCAGAAAATATACTGCTAAGGTAAGTGAACTTAGCCACAACATTCAAAATTTCTCCATTTGCTGTAATTGATTCTAGTATAGTATAACTAAATTGCAAATAATAAAGCAAAGTAGTGGTCACATGTATTCAAATTTATATTACTTGAAATTATAATTATATAAAATATGGTCATTGCTTTCAGCCCAAATGGAAATATGTATTATAATTTTGGATAATATGTAATGCATTGAGGAAAGAACTATATAATAAGGTCTCAAGAATGAAACTCTGCAGGTGGCTAGGTGGTGCAGTGGATAGAGCACCAGCCCTGGAATCAGGAGTACCTGAGTTCAAATCCTGCCTCAGACACTTAATAATCACCTAGCTGTGTGGCCTTGGGCAAGCCACTTAACCCCATTGCCTTGCAAAAACTAAAAAAAAAAAAAAAAGAATGAAACTCTGAGGATGTGGTGATACTAAAAGTTATTTTACTTCTCTGCAAGAAGCAGCCTTTAGACACAGGTCTTTTTTGAGTAAATATATTATGTAATTAATTAGCACATGGAACATCCCTGGTGGCAAAAGGATATTCCATGACTTCCTGGACCAGAGTGAGTTATTTAGGGACCACTGTCCTTAGGAATTCCTCATGGAGTAAGATAAGGTGACCATTCTTCCTGGGATATGTTGAAATTCCTGATTGATTGATGTGAGACAAGTATGTGCTCTGAGAGAAACAGACAGGTAAACACAGAGAATGAGACTAAGAGCAAGAACAACAGAGGCAGAGACATACAGGGATAGACAGAGACATAGAAAGATGAACCCCAGTTCAGGAAGAGAATGAAAACAAAGTCAACAATGGCAACAACACAAAAGTACCCTTCCTAGAAGAAATCAAAAGCATGAAGAGAAACCCTTTCTCAAGTTTAATACAATTTTGTCATACTTCAGAAGACACAGTTCCCACAGGTAACTCGCTTCTTTCCAACATTACAAGGATTCTTTGTTGTTTCATATCTTTTTCTGTTTTATCTGGGCATTTTAAATGCTTGTTTCTTTTCTATATAAACAAGCCATCTAGCTGCATGGAAAAATTTCTACAGAATAGTTAAAGTATCTTTTTCAAGGACCAGAATAACTCCCATGGAAAGGAGAAAAGACACTTTGTGGGCATGTTCTATGGTCTGTATCCTGCCAGATTCTCCTCTAGGAATCAAACTAACCTTGTATTTTTTGTTTTTTAATTTTTTGATACAAAGTGTTTGGTTTACAATATTTTTCACACAATTCAATTAATTTTCATGCTACACAAGATGTAAATTAGTCTACCTGGTGGTCAACCAGCTAGGGGATCCTCCTGACTGATTGATGTGAGATAAACTTATGAGGTTTTCAGAAAAGTTTTTTCACTACCTTTGTAAGACCACTTTCCCAAATTTCACCACTGCACCTAGGTACAAACCTGAAATTGATTCAATAATGAGGTGATGGAGCAACTAGGTGGCACAGTTGATAGAGTACCAGCCCTGGAGTCCAAGACTATCTGAGTTCAAATCCTACCTCAGACATTTAATAATTACCTAACTGTGTGACCTTGGGCAAGTCACTTAACTCTATTGCCTTGCCAAAAAAATAGTGAGGAATGCCCTTCAGAACCATTATTATTGCTTCAGTGTCTTTCATTTTTCTTTACTGACAGTATGTCACTATAGATAAAGGGAGATTTTTCTCCTCCTTTTTTTCCTATTCCTGAAATGGTCACTTCTCAGCTTCACTCTAGTCTAATTTTGAGATCAAACTAGCATGCCCTTGGTTTTAGGAACACCACCTTTAGTGATCATGGCTTTTTCTTCAAATTTTGTGGGGTTGATTCTAGTAAAGAGTACTTTAGAAATCCTGCATTAATCTCATGGTAGTCAAAACAACTGATAAGTCCCCACTTTGATCTGGACCTGGAGATTAACCCCCTTGTTTTTCAAGTGAGGGAAAATTTCAGGATACTTAACCTGAATTTGACCCACCCTATTCTCTCTCAATGCTAATGGAGATCAGCAGGCAAATAAAGCATTTTCCAGTCACTGTATGAGATTCAGGGATGATCATTTTGCAGTTCCAGTATATGCCAGATGCTTATCCAAAACAGATGGATGCCACATAATCTCCAATTAGACCTCCAGCCCAGAGAGATCCCTCCCCAGGAGGAGGGCTATTGAGCTGTTTCTTTTATGGTCAAAGTAAAGAATTTGTTCCTCTATTGACTAGAGGACAGGGTTATCAATTTATTATCAGAAGCTCATGTCCAGGTGGCTGGATAGAACTACTCCTTGAAAGACCAAAAGAGTGACCTTAGGAGAATTCTTTGAAAACAATGAAAAGATATTATTCTAGTCCTCCAAAGAGAACTAGTAGTAATTAATTTAAAAGAATCAGGTTTTTATGACTGACTTAACTGTCAAACCAGCTCTCAGTGCTATCACCATCCAATCCCTTCTACCTTTGCTACTTGACCCTAATGTATGGCAGTAGTAGTAGTGTTATTCATCAGACTGAATCTCTAAAGAGACTACAACTATTCTATATGTATAGGAAATAATAAATGAATGAAATATGATCTTTCAGCCTTGGAAAAGCCTATAGAATACAGGTTATGCCATTTGATGGGTATATCCACCTTGCAGTTTTTTATGTGTTCAGACATCCAATGTTCTTCCATCTATAAGCTAGCTTCTTTCTCTTCTAGGATCTCGCCTATCACCTATAACAACATGAGCTATTTGGTCAAATTGAAGGAAATCTCAATTTAAGAAGGAGATGATTGTAAAGAAGATAAGATGAAGCTCCCAGAAGCTCCCACATTCTGTTTCCTTGCAAGCAATCCTTAAGGACTGTAAAAGAACCATGATTCAGGCAGCTAGGTGGTACAATGGATAGCATCAGTTTCCAGAATCAGGAAGACCTGAGTTCATATCTGGTCATCTATTAGTTGTGTGATCCTGGACAAGTCACTCAACCTCTGTTTGCCTCATTTTCTTCATATGTAAAATGGGGTTGATAATAACTCCTATACCCCCGGCTTGTTATGTATGTCAAATGAGATAATAGTTGCAAATTTCTTAGCACTGTGCCCAACAAATAATCTGCATGATGTAAATTTTAGCTATTATTTCTTGGTTTTGCCCTATCACCTCCAGATTTTCTACTCTAATGATGCTTCCCAAAGATAGGTCAGGGCTTTCTAGTGAACATTGGAGGTAGAAGATATGTATATTGACTGAAAAAAAAAAGATTGAATTCAGCTCCTTAGCAAGTCACTTAAGTCTCTCTGGACTTCGGTTTCCACATCTGCAAAATGAGGATGTTGGACTAGATGACATTTCTAAAAGACTTCAAATTCTAAAGTTACTTTGAATGCAACTTTGAACTGCAGCAAACAGTTCACTGGGGAGACAAGACACTCCCAGCGTTCTCAATGAGGTCATCCTTTCACCATCCTCTGATCTTACATTTACTTCTGCAAATTCAAGGAAATAAAATCAACTCTGAAAAGCTAGAATCAAAGTCATCTTTTGAAGTATGGAGCTGCCATCTTGAGGGACTCATTATCATCAAGAAATAACTGAGAAATAACTGGCCCAAAGCAACTTAAACCTCATCAGATCTTCTGCACACCATTTTTCTGTATGCTCCAACTATGATTCATGTTTATGAATATAAATTTTTTGGGCATATATACCATCATGAAAGCCCAAGTTTGGGACCTGATTGATCACCCCTTTCTCTAAATATCATCACTGGTAAATTTAAAATAGACCCAAATGTCTATTCACCAAATGGATTCATATGCCACCCAAAAGATATTGCTTCGTATTTGCCTGTCTGCCATCATAGTATCTGCTTTAGTAATTCCACATACAATGCCGCCTCACCCAAGATGACCAGTTTCCTCTCCTGTATTAGCTTCCCACCATGACTTAGGCTACTTGTTTATTCTGGCATGAAAATTTCAATACTTCTAGTCTTCCTTCTCATTTCCCCCCTCTGCTAACATTTCTGAATTGCACTATTCATAATCTCTTAGTCAGAAGTCCCACTTTTTTTACCATATAATATCTCTAGCCCACTGGATAATTGAAGTACATAAACCAAACTCTGGAACAATTTAAGTATAAATCTTTTGCTGTAAGGATGACTGGACCAATATACCCAATGACAAAATTTTGTTATAATAAACATTGTCTACTTGTCTACCCAGAATATACCTTTTTAAAAGAACAATGATTTTTCCCTTTATGATTAATACATTTTTATAATCACTACATCATTACATTGAAAGATAAACATCATCATTACACATAGCAATATGCATAAAGGAAAAACAAGTCATTGACCATTCTGGCAAGAATCGAAAGTATCTAGTATAAAAACATGGACCAACTAGAATTGCAATGTTGGAGACTTTGAGCAGAAGGAACCTGGTCTGGATTATCTTATTTAACCTCTGCACTAGCAGACTTGCCCAGCAACTGAAAGAATAAGTAGATTGTACCACACCATCACTAAAATAGTAAGTCAAGTGGCCTTCTGCTGGGGTTACCATCCTCATTCTATATCCATTCTATATTTTCCTAGGCTTTATCACAATTAGCTCATCTCAGCTGTGAATTGATCTCTACTCTCACACCATTACTAAAGTGACAAGACAAAAAACATTGAATAAAAGGATTTCAGAGAAACATGGGAAGACATTAACTAATGCAGAAAAAAACAAAACAATTATCACAATTACATAACAACATTAATGAATTTTTAAAAGATTTTTTCTTAAATACCTAATAAAATTAGCATTTTATTCTCATAGTGGAGGATTGTACAGGAAACTTCAAATTTTTATTTTGTACTATTTGTTTTTCTTTTTTCAAATATAATGAATTTGGCATATAACTTTCAAAGATGACCTTCATGTCTAATTCTTTCTGGCATTATTTCTTTCTGTTCTTTTCTATTAATTAAAATAAAACTATCTAATGACCCTCAAGAGGGACAACCTCTCCTCCTTCCCTTGTTAATATTACCACTGCCCCATATAAGAAATAGGAAAAAGAAGAGCCTTGTCACAAATATGCATAATAAGGAAAGCAAATTTTTACATTGATTAGACCTCAATTGTCTCATTCTAAACCTCCAGGTGAGCAGTAGCTAGTGGTCCTTTAAAAAAAGAATAACTAGAGCAGGATATCATGGAATTGATGAAGTATCTATTGGACTGACGAGGACCCTGACCCAAGAAGAGAACTTCAGAGCTAGCACATGCAAAGGATTAGCTTGCCAATGGTTTCTAAAATCTACCTTAAGATCAAGTGTCATTCAGTCTGACTTGACTCTCTCCTCTTGCTTTCAACTCTCTGCTCATTTCAACTTTTCAGGGAAACAAAGATTCTTGATCCAACCCAGTCTTTATTTTTATACTCTTTTGGATCCTGATTCTGATCTTCTCCCTCCCCCTCTACCATTTCATCAATTCTAACTTAGCTCATTCTAAGCTTATCCTCAGCTCCACTGCTTGCTCTAAAACTGGAATTCATCCATTTCAGAAATTATAAGTCAAAAGTAGGAAGATGGTGGTAGGGGGTTGGGATAAGGGAAGATAGGAAATGGGTAAACAGGGATGAACCAGAAAGGGCCTCCAGAAATTGAGACCTATATATACTTTAAGCACCCTAAACAAAGAATGATGTCTATACAAGACTTCTCCATGATGTAAAGAACCTTCTTTATCCATCATGCACCATATATCATGTCCCTCATACATCAATTCATGTCGTGTGGAAAATATCAATAACATCCTTCAAGAGATAACAAATGATTATCCAGGTCTGCAGGATTATAAGTCAGGGAGGAAGCAGATAGGAAGTTGAGAAGTATTACAGGTAGGTAAGGCTACCTGTCTGGAACTTGTGTAACCTGCTGACACTGAACTACTCAATTATTTGGTATTCACAAGGTTATTTTTCAGATCAAAGACTTCTGAATGTGACAAACATAACTTGAAGAGGAAGAGCTTCAGTTCTTGGATGATTCTTTGCAATTCCATTTTATGGATGGGAGAACTGAAATACATAAAGAATATATGACTTAAGATCACCAAATAAATGCATAACCAAAATGTGAAAGGCATTCAAAACAACTAACTCCCAAACCTCTTTTCTACCCATTACTGATATCCCTCCAGAGGGCTTATATACATTTCTGCTTTTTTCCCCTCATTCCACTGAATGAAATGAATTCTTTACAGAAAAACTGAGTAGAAAGTGGTCCTGAATAAACCCTTTAAAATGTTAAAAATGCATCCTTTGCAAACTGTATCTGCTTTGCCCTGACCTGGTTATCAAAGATACTCCCCATGAAACAGATACTCTATTACCTCCAAGATAGGGAGGTATAATAATAAATAATGAATGTTATAAATAATAGAGAATGTTATATAATAATAAATAATGAAGAATGTTATATACATTGTCAGACAAGGTTTCCATATTGGATGTTTTTGCTTATAAAGCTTTATCACAAAGGAGGGTTTAATCTGGAGTGAGAAATGATAGTGAAGCAAAAATTAGATGCATATGTCTTATCCTTATCATCTTTCCTGAAGCTCTTGGCCTATGCCCAAGAACTAGACTTGGTAGAGACATGGAGAATCCAGAGGACATTTGGATGGAGTTGAAAAATAGAATTGGAAATGCTAAGTGCTGGCATAAACATTGGAGAGAGGTATTTTGAAGAGTGGGAACAGAGATAAAAGATCCTGGAGTTCTCCTAAAGATAAGCAATTGAATTAAAGAGAGTAAGGATAGAAACTAATTTTCTCCAGAAATGCTTGTATTTGCAAGCATGCATTGAGGAAAAAGAAGGAACCAGTGCTTTTCCCATGGAGATGCCTTCATTCTCCAAGTTTCCTAGCACATCCAGTTCTGAGAATGACAATTTCTATCTTCTGGCATTATCAGTAAAAACATACAAGATGGCATCTAAAACAAAAGCTGTCAAAGAGAGGAAGGGAGGAAAGGAGCCACCCTGAGGATGGAGAAGGATGAGAAGTTGGATTGATGGGGCTGTTATCCTGTATGTAATGGGTTCCTGGTGAGAGCTGGTGGGGATGTTTCCTCTCCCCACCATGGAGACAACCCCTATTGACATTGGCAGGAGATCATATGCACAGCCTTATGGAAACATTCTGTTTGGAGTATTTTCTTTTTCATCTGTTCCTCACAGTACATTGACAACTCAGGAGATATTTCTAACTAGGTTGTTGATGAGCCATGGGGTTTCTGCAACTAATTCCTGATTGGGTGGAATGGTTGCTATCCCACTGAGGCGCTAAGGACAGACAGCAAACCCACACATGGTCAGCACATGGAAAGTGGGCGGGAGGGTGTCTGGGCTGTTCAACAGTGGGGGGAGGAAAGCAGCTCTGAAACTGTTAATTTAGAAATAATAAGCTGATGTCACTGTGACATTGTGTGCCTCCAACCCCACTGTGCTGCTAAAGTCTAATGGAGTAAGAGAACGATGCTTGTTTTTGCATTTGTTTCTTTTATTTAGGGTCTGAATTTCCACTGCAGAAATATGAAAAGACACTCTTGTTCCTGACTTAGAACGGGACAGATATAATCATGTCAAAAAGAAAAATAATAGGGACATTAGGAAGAAATCACTTATATATAATGCTTTATAGATACAAAGCCCTTTCTGGGTATCTCATTTTATTCTTACTACAACTCTATGAGGTGAACAGTGCAAGTACCAATGTCATTTTATAGATGGAAAAAACTAAGAGACTAGGAACTTGCCCAAGGTTACATGAAGAAGAACTCAAACCCAAGTTTTCTGAGTCCATTGCTAGAGTTCTGTCCACACTATCCCTGTGTGTCCACGCTATCTCTCATAATAGAGAATTCACTACAAACATTTTCCAATTATCTTGGATTGTGACAGGATGGCACATAGAACCCTAAAGTACTGAAGATGACACATCACCATATCATCAAGTTCTTAGGTAGTACCCTACCACCTTTTAGTAATGTCATGATAACCTCTCCAAATTATATCCACCCTGAGAACAAACTGAAGAAATAACAGATTTATTAGCTTATTTTGAGAAATTGAGTTCTTTGTTTATTTCTCCCCTTTTTTAAAAAAGTTTCTTGTTTTCCCCAATCCTTGGCAGAAAAGATTGTAATTTACTTTTGCAGATATTCTTTTTGAGATATTCCTGGCCCACCACTCTCTAGTAAAAACTTTTGTCTCATCCATGAATTATTCCACCTGAGTGCACCATAAACCTAGAACTCTGAAGAGGGAGGATGAATCTGTAGGAGTCTAGCTGGTATTCTCTAGAAAGCAACCATTACCTAAAGTTTTTATACAGAAGGACGAGAGTAGCATAATTCCATGGCCTGAACAGGAAAAATCTGGCTTCCTCTCCTGTTTCCTTCCACAGAACTAGTTCTATGCAATTTAACAACTTAGTCACTGGTTGAAATCACAATCTTGCAGAATGTTTGTGACAGATATGCACCGTTTTCTGTAAAAGGTCAAAAATGGGGTCAATCCCCCAAATGGGAGCATTTGGATAATAGCTTTTGAGGTAACCTGCATTTTTTTATCTGGAGTTGGGAGAAGAGGATACCAAGAGGGTGGATACTTGCTCTAATTCTAGGCAGCTAGGTGATGCAATAAATAAAATGCTGGGTCTGGAGTTAGGAAAATGAGTTCAAATGTGACTTACTAGTTGTGTGACCTTGGGCAAGTCACTTAACCTCTGTCTCAGTTTTCTCAACTGTAGAATGGAGATAATAGTATCTATTTCTTAGGATTGATCAAATGAGATAATATTTGTAAAGTGCTATACAGCACTATATAACTATGTAGTGGGCACTATATAAAGGCTAGCTATTGTTGCTGTTACTGTTACACCACCCCCACCCAAAGGGTAAGGGACTTCAAAAAACATAAACCAATTTAGTGGGTGTATTCTGTCATAGAAAAAAAGGGTGCAAGGAGTTTTTTCCCCTTCATCATCATCCTCAGGTCCCTACTTTTTTCTGTTGTGGGAAAATAATGACATCAATAATATTAATTCAATGCTTTAGGGTTTTTCAAGGGCTTAGCTAATATTTATGTCATTTCTTTAAAGTTTGCAGTCTTTTTTCATATATGTTCTCATTTTATCCTCTCAACAATCTTGTGAGGTACCTTCTATTATTGTTCCTAGTTTAAAATATGAGAAAACTGAGGCAGAGAACAGTCAAATGGCATGCCCAGGGTGTCCAAGCTAGTCAGTGTCTGAAGGAGAATTCAAAGTTGTCTTCCTAATTTCAAATCTATTACTCTATCCACTAGAATAAATAGCAGCCTATAATCCCCTTTATTAGAACAGAATTACAGAAACAAGCTTCAGATCTAGGAAACACACTCATTCTGGTAAGTTCTGAGGCCATATTCAAATGAACAAAAGGGACTTGGATGCTTCAACCTAGACTGAGTCAACTCCAGCTGTCTTAAAATTATCTAATCAAAAAAAAATAAAACAGATAAGGTAAAACTCAGGAGGTGGAAGAATTCTTTGGAGTTAGGAATCATTCCTATGAAGATTTATCATTCTAGTTCCCTCCTCCAAGTCAAGAGCTCAAATCAAAGTGGCCCATCTATAATCATGAAAATTGATTTTACTCCTAGAGATTTTCAGGTCCATGTCTCTCTTGCCAGGTCTCTGGAGCTAGGGGTAGCAGTGGGGGTGAGAAGCATGATGAAGAAGCAGCTAAAGAGAGGGGAAGGAAGACTGAATACTGCAATAGTACTGAAAGTCAATGCCAATAGCCCCTTTTTTCCTCCCATCCATGGAGGAAATATCTTAAGGCTGTGCAGATGTCCTCAGGAATACTGATAAGACCATGACAAAAATTCAATGATTTCTGAACGTCCACAGTTGGACAAGGTCCTCATTTGTAATCTAAAACAGAAGGTGATATCCAGAACACAAGACTGGGAAGAGTCTCTAGGGGAGTGGAGGTACCAACCAAAAACAGAAATCATAGACAAGAGTAGTCAACAAGAGAGCATGTCCATCCAGAGTCCCCGGCTATTAATATTCCAATCTGGTTTAATTTGGTTGTCTTACCACTTACCTACACTTTTATTATGAAATAGTCTCTCTGTATTTGCCAGGTTACCTACTGATAAGGTCTATGATAATGCCCCTTCTCTGATGAGAGATTTTACTGACAATATCTCCCCTGCCTTTCTCTATAAATACCCAGGTAGTCTCAAGTCTTCAGCAAAATGAAGCCTATCTCCGGCTCACTGGGTATGCTGATGTATTCAATAAGAGAGCCATCTCCAGTTGTCCTGATTCATATCTGACCACGGGACCCAGATGGCTGGCTCTGAAGGAGAAAGTGAGGCTGGTGACTGAGAACAGCATCCCCTCACTCAAATCCAATTCATGTACATGATATGGTATCACCTCCCCTGATGAAGAACAAACATCATCATCATAGAATTAGTTGAATATAAGGTAAATCTGTAAACTATGCCACTCCCCAATTAAAAGTATTGATTTTATGCAAATATAGAGGATGTAACCATTTGAATTGGGACTTGAAATTTCTGGGTTATGTTTCCTACCAACACCACAACCCAGTGTTAGGGGGCAATTCCTAGCTTGAGCAAATATGAATTCTGATCAGAGGGACTGACTCAAAGGGGTTGAGGATTCAAGATGCCAAAAAGTGTGGTGACAAGGTGGAGTCAAAGAAGGAAAGTGGAAGGGGAGCCAAGGTGAAGGAGTGTGAGAGATAGGAATATAGGATGCTTTCTGATAACTATGCTCACTCCAACCTTGGCTTAAAGACAAGGGTCCTTCTGCTTTTTTCCTCTCTACAGGTTGATAGTATGGTGAGAGAGGAGGGAGATGGAGGTTATAGAGGTCCCTGACAGCTACTACATCAAAAATGATGAAATAGAGATAAAGAATTCTAGGGAACAACATTTGGTTCACAGGTCTAGCCCACTGGAACCCAAGTCACTAACTTTCTCAAAAAATGCCATGGCTGAGAACTCTTCTTCTTCCCATTATATAAAGAGAGAGATGGGTTTACAAGGAGATATGTACTTCCTAATTTCCATCTGGAAAACAGAAGCAGCAAGAGAGTAGGTAAGAGATTGAACTCTTGACTGCCTGCCCTTTTCTTTTTTTTTTAGGTTTTTTTTGCAAGGCAAATGGGGTTAAGTGGCTTGCCCAAGGCCACACAGCTAGGTAATTATTAAGTGTCTGAGACCAGATTTGAACCCAGGTACTCCTGACTCCAAGGCCAATGCTTTATCCACTATGCCACCTAGCTGCCCCCTGCCTGTCCTTTTCAAAGAGACAAAGTAGCTTGCTTGGGCCACTGTCCATTACAGTTGAAGTGCTGGTCTTTCATGTTCAGATATTAGCTAATAATTAATACTAACAAATGGGTCTTGTTCTTTACTACTTGTATGAAATTTAAGCAATCTGTTAACACAGGTGGATTTAAGGAGAAAGGAGTTTCTAAGGGGAGGGAAAAGTAAGCCAATGAAATTATCTAGAAGGGAGAAATGGGGGGGGGGAGGGAATCCTCAACAGGGATTGCCTACCCCTATTACATACAGATTAAATGCATAAGTGAGGGAGAGGAGTTTGAAGAATTAATTTCATATTGAAATGCAGCTATGGCTGGGAAAAGTTAACACTTCCTAAAAAGATTAATTTAGGAATGCAAAAATAGCCCAATTCAAGACTGCCTGGGACTTCCAAGGAGAGGAACACTGAGTCTGCCATGAGTTTATCATTTTAGCAGACTTCTGCAATGATAAGAGCTGTTTTTGCTAAGGCAGATAAATGGAACTGGAATAGAATAAGGAAGCCAACAAAGCCCAGGCTTGGATCCAAGTGGGACTTGAACCCAAGGCCAGAAAGTTAAATGCCACTATGCTTCTCATGATGCCAATGTTTCATGATTATACCATAGAATTGGGACCTGAATGTTTTGCAGTGTTCTTAAATCAAGTTATGGGAGAGGGGCCAGATGGTAGATCACTATCCCAAGTGTGCCAGACATCTGAGTTTAGAAATGAGCTCTTCTGTCTCTTCTGAAATCTTGGGTGCTCAGGAAAGTTAGCAGCCACAAGAATAATCATGATAAGAATCTATGAAATAAAAAGGTTGAACTAGGTGATCTCCAAGGTTCCTTTCTGAGCTAACATTCTGTAATTCTGCCAATCATCCTTCGATCCTTTTTATGTGCTCAAAAGTGGGCTAAGCCCTAATTCCCTTTCCAGAAGGAGCTCATTTTCTACAGGAGGAGTTGTTTATTGTTGCTTGGCATTATTCAGTCATATACATTTGTAATCCCATTTGAGGTTCTTTTGGCAGACACTGGAGAAGTTTGCCATTTTCTTCTCTAGATCATTTAACAGATAAGGAAACTGAGGCAAGTGGAGTCCCATGGTCACTATATGATTAAAATCATATTGAACTCAGGTCTTCCTGACTTCAAGCCCAGTGGTCTGTCCCCAGTGCCACCTAGCTGCCCTCTGATGGAGACAACAAGCAAATAATTATGTATACATAAGATGTAGGATAAATGCAAAGAAATCTCAGGAGAAGGGAATAAGCTAAATACTTTTTACAAATATTATTTTCTTTGATCCTCACAACCCTGTGAAGTATTTATTATTATTATTATTATTATTATCATTCCCATTTTACAGTTGAGGAAATTGGAGCAAACAATAACTCCCCCAGGATCTCATAGCTAGTAAGCTTCTGAGATTGGATTTGAACCCAGATCTTCTTGACCCCCAAGAGCTGCTTGCATCTCAGAGAGGACATTAGTAATTGATGGTTTTGTGTGTGTCTCTGTGTGTGTGTGTGTGTGTGTGTGTGTGTGTGTGTGTGTGTGTGTGTGTGGTCTCTTGAAGAAGGTGGGATTTCAGACACTATGGCAACCACCCAATGGTTCTAAGACTAGAATACTTATCCTCCCATCAATTCTTCATTTTCTGGACCTCCTAAGCTGTTCTCCTTTCTGGGAGATGAATGAGAGGATAAGGAGGCTTGGGAATGACTTTTAAAATTCCAGCACCCCTTTGAAGGGACCAAACCAAAGCCTTTCCAGATGGGAGTGGAGTGCATTTTCAGCACATTCCAACAGGCAGAGGAATGTGAATAAATTCACTGTTAGTTCCTCCCCTTGAGATGTGACAATGAGGCCTTAGTCCATCAAGTTCAAAGTTTGCAAAAAAAAAAGGGCATGTATAGAAGAGGATTTCTTTTTTTCAAGAGACAGAGAAAACAGGAAACAGCTATTCAAAAGCACCCGAAAGTCTGGGGAATGACCAGTATTAGGGAAAGAAAAGTTTGCCTTGGGAGGTATCTGATTCAATTCAACAAACATTTATTAAAGGCTTACAGAGTGCTGGGCCCTCTGGTAAGTGCCAGGAGACACCAAAGACAAAAATCAAGCTCTGTCCTCAAGGGGCTTACAATCTAGGGGAGAGAGGAGACAATATGTTCGCAAATAAATGCCAGTTTTTTTGAAGAGGGTGGATCAGGAAAGATTTCACAAAAGAGGAAGTGGAGCCTAAGCCGAGGTTTGATTGTAGTTAAGAATCAGAAGAGGCAGAAGTGAGGGGAGAGGGACATCCAGCAGGAGAGGTGATCAAATGCAAAGGCTTGGGCAGCGAAAGATGTAACATCAAGCTTGATGTAATCAGTAGGCTATTATGAGGTATGTATGAAGAGGATGGGCAACTAGATGTTGCCATAGTGTACAATGTTGGGCCTAGATTCAGAAAATCTTATCTTCCTGAGTTCAAATTTGGCCTCAGATACTTACTAGCTGTGTGGCTCTGGGCAAGTCACTTAACCCTATTTGCCTCAGTTTCCTCATCTGTAAAATGAGCAGGAGAAGGAAATGGCAAACCACTCCAGTATCTCTACCAAAAAAACCACAAGTGGAATCATGAAATGTCAGACATGAATGAAACTACTTCACAACAACAAATGACTAAATGATGACTATGATGTGACTATGACTGTGATAAAAACTATGATTTAAAAGGCTGGTTGACTAAGTGACTGACATCACAGAGAGGACTCTTGTTCCAGTTCTAGGTTGACTAAATGGTTTCTGAGGTCCTTTCCAACTTGGAGATTCCTATGAGTCTGTGATCCAAATGGACCTAGGAGGGTGTTCTGAATACACTTAATGGTTCCTCAATTATTTATACCATTTACTAAAGGCTAAGATTTATATGATATCTTAATAGATAACTCTAAAGATTTAAACAAAAATAATATGGCCTTTGCCCCACAGAGCCTGGTAAATGGGATAAATTTAGATCATCCCAAACACAAAAGAACATGTAATTAGGATCTGTAAAGACCATGTAATACCTGCTTCCATGGAGCTCCATCAGAGTACTTAAGGCTCTTTGAGAGAGAAGCGCTATAGAATGGAGGGTGATATTAATATTCTCATCATTATAATTAGAAGCTGCAAGTAGGATCTTGAATGACATTAATAGCATGTCCTTACTTGTTTAGCTCAGCTTCCCAGAAAGAGAAAACAAAATAGAGTGAGGCGTTAATAATCCAAGCAAGAAATAGATGGGTGCCATGTGTCACGGCTGCATCTCTGGGAATAGTCCCTAGCTCCCTTATTTTAATGTGACCTTTGGGCTTTGGTTATTCAGGCTAGTTAGGCAGAACTTAAATAGCACCCACGTGGAAGATTTTGCAGTGTTTTTCTGGCATTGAAGAGATTTCTAGGAAGGGCCAAAGTTCTCCATTCTTTTGAGTTCTAATCCAGGAATGGCTAATCCAGGAGTGACATTTCTTAATCAGTGTTTGCTAGTGCCTTAGGAAGGCTATTATTATTATACCTTTTTATAGATGAAGAACTTGACATAAACAGGTTAAGTGACTTGCCCAGGGTCACTAGGCTAGAAACTGAGGCTGGATTTGAACTCAGCTCTTCCGACCAGGCCCAGTAGTTTATCCACTGTTCCACCCATCTTCCTTCTGTGATTATTTCCTATTTCTCCTGAATAAGAATTGTTTGTGCATGATTATTTGCATATTGTCTGACCAATTAGATTGCTTCTAGAGGACAGGGACTATCTTTTATTTTCCTTTGCATCATCATCATCACTTAACACTGGTACATAGTAGATGCTTAATAAATGTCTATTGACTGACTGATTTTATAAATGGTGTCATCCAGAACTGAATACAATACTCCAAATGTGGTCTGACTGAGTCAGTTATGAGGGGAAGAATGCAAATGATGTAAAAATGCATTTGCCCTTTACCCACTTTCTGTGGCTTTGAATCACTGAATAATACCTACCAAGGTGCTTTACCATTATGATCTCTTTTGATTCTCACAACAACCCTGAGAAGTTGGTGAGGTGAAGTGACTTGTCCAGGATCACACAGCAATTATGCTTCTAAAGTCATATTTGAATTCAGATATTTCTGATTCCAAGCTCAGCACTCCATCCACTGCATCATCTAGCTATACTTTTTGATGGCTTTTATTAATAGGAGGTTCTACATAGCACTTGAATAGGACACTGAACTTGGAATCGGAAGACCAGCTCAATAATGAAACTCTGAAGACATGAAGGTATACATTTCAATGCGGATGAAAAATAGGATATGTCAGAAGAGAGCATCCTAAATGGGGCTGCTAGATGAAGCCATAGAGCACAGAGTGCCTGGCCTGGAGTCAGAAAGATTCATCTTCCTGATTTCAAATCTACCTCAGAGTCTTTGAAGCTGTGTGACCTTGGTAGAGTCACTTAATCTTGTTTGCCTCGGTTACCTCATCTGTAAAATGAACTGCAGAAGGAAATTGTAAACCACTCCAGTATCTTTGACAAGAAAAGCTCAAATGGGGTCACAAAGAGATGGACATGATTGAAACTACTGAACAACAACCACAAAATTAATAGGACATTTTTCAAATTGGCCTCTTTATAACTTCTATCCATTGGTCCTAGTTCTGTTCCTTGGGACCAAGTAGAACAAATCTATTAATTCTTCCACATGACAAGCCTTTTAAAATATTTGAAAATAATCATCAGTCCCCATGAATCTTCTCTTATACATTAAATATACCTAGTCTCAATTAATCAATCACATGACATGGATTCCAGGCTCTTTACTAGCCTAATTATCTTCCTTTGGATACTCCACAGCTTATCAATATCCTTCCTAAACTGTGATGACCATAATTGATCACACATGTGGTCTGGCCAAGGAAAAGTCCAGTGGGATGATAGCTTCTCCATTCCTGGAAGCTCTTCCCCTCTTAATGCAGCCTGCATTAAGATCATGTTCAATATTTTTGATGGTCACAGTATCCTGTTGGCTCATATTGAATTTTTCAATCCATTAAAATCCCTAGATATTTTTCAGGCAAACTATTGTCTAACCATCTCACATTTATAAATTTGGGTTTTTTGGAATCCATATAAGATTTTATATTTTATATCATTTTGTTTAATTTAGCCCAATGCTCCAGTACATTCAGATTATTTTAGATCTTGACTCTTTCAGTGTTTATCAGTCCCTCCCAGTTTTGAGTCAATTTCTAATTTAATAAGTATGCTCATTAATTCATTTATTTGTATCATCAATAAAAATTTAAACACAGGGGAAAGCACAGATCTCAAGGGCAGACTATTAGAGACCTCCTGCTACATTGATATTGAACCATTAATGACAATTAATTGAGTTCAGTCATTCAACTAACTTCAAGTCATCATCTGGGATATTTCTTTCCATGTTTTCCACAAGAATATAAGCTAAAATCTAAGTACACTATCATTTCTCTACTCTGCCAGTTTAATTACCTTGTTTTAAAAGAGGAAATAAGACAGATGACATGATGGTATACCTAGAGAATCCAAAGAAATCATTTTAAAAAACTACTAGAAATAATTAGCAACTTTAGCATAGTCATAGGATATAAAATAAATCCTCAACATTTCTATATATGATTAGCACAATGCAGCAGAAAGAGCTAGAAAGAGAAATAGCATTCAAAGCAACTTCAGACAATATAAAATACTTGGGAGTCTACCTGCCAAGGCAGACTTAGAAACTTTTTGAAAACAATTACAAAACACTTCTCACACAAATAAAATCAGGTCTAAATAACTGGGCAAACATCAACTGCTCATGGATAGGCCAAGCTAATATAATAAAAATGACAATTCTGCAAAAATTAAACTACTTATTTGGTGCCCTACCAATCAAAATCCCAAAAAAATTACTTTAATGAGTTAATTATAAGTAAATTCATATGGAGAAATAAAAAGGCAAGAATTCCAGGGGATTTAGTGAAAAAGTGGAAAAGAAGGTGGCTTAGACCTACCAGATCTAAAATTATATTATAAAACATCAGTCATCCAGACTGTCTGGTATTGGCTAAGAAATAGAGTGTTGGATCAGTGGAGTAGACTAGGTGCAACAGCAGGAAACGATTGTGGTAATCTGCTGTTTGATAAACCCAAAGAGTCAGGCTATTGGGATAAAAACTCTCTCTTTGATAAAAACTGTTGGGAAAATTGGAAGTTGGTATGGCAGAAACTTGGATTAGACAAACACCTCACACCCTATACCAAGATAAGATAAAAATGGATACAGGATTTAGACATAAAAAACAATATTGTAAGCAAACTAGGAGATCAAAGAATAGTTTACCTGTTGGATCTATGAAAATGGAAGCAGTTTATGACCAAGGAAAAGATGTAGAAAATCATTAAAAATAAACTAGGTAATTTTGATTACATTAAATTAAGAAGCTTTTGCACAGACAAAACCACTGTAACCAAGATCAAAAGAAATGTAGTAAATTGGGAAACAATTTTACAACTAGTACTTCTAGTACTTCTGTCAAAGGACTCATTTCTAAAATATACAGAGAACTGAGTCAAATTTAAAAAAAAAACAAGCCATTCCCCAATTGACAAATGGCCAAAGGATATGCTAAGGCAATTTACAGATGAGGAAATCAAAGCAATCCATAGTCATATGAAAAATTGCTCTAAACCAGTACTTATTAGAGAAATGCAAATTAAAGCATCTATGAGGTACCACCTCACACCTCTCAGATTGACCAATATGACCAAAAAGGACAATGATTAATGTTGGAAGGGACTGGGAAATTGTTGGTGTAGCTGTGAACTCATCCAACTTTTCTGGAGAGCAATTTGGAATTACACCCAAAGGGCAACAAAAATGTGCATAGCCTTTGATCCAGCAATAACACTACTGGGTCTATACCCTGAAAAGATTATGGAAAAGGGTAAAAACATCACTTGTACAAAAATATTCATAGCAGCCCTGTTTGTGGTAGCAAAGAATTGGAAATCAAGTAAATGTCCTTCAATTGGGGAATGGCTTAACAAACTGTGGAATATGTATGCCATGGAACACTATTGTTCTATTAGAAACCAGGAGGGATGGGAATTCAAGGAAGCCTGAAAGGATTTGCATGAACTGATGCTGAGCAGGATGAGCAGAACCAGAAGAATATTATACATCCTACCAGCAACATGGGGGTGATGATCAACCTTAATGGACCTGTTCATTCCATCAGTGCAACAATGAGGTACAATTTTGGGATATCTGCAATGGAGAATACTATCTGTATCCAGAGAAAGAATTGTGGAGTTTGAAACAAAGACCAAAGACTGTTATCTTTAAAAAAAAACTATCATCTTATTAAGTAATTTTGCTATCTCTTATACTTTATTTTTTTTCCTTAAGGATATGATTTCTCTCTCATCACATTCAATTTAGATCAATGTATGCCATGGAAACAATGTAAAGACTAATAGACTGCCTTCTGTGGGGGGTGGGGGGGAGGGAAGCAAGATTAGGGAAAATTGTAACATTCAAAATAAATAAATTTTAAGTGGAAAAAATAAAAAAAATAAAAAAGTAAATAGTCTGGCATGACCTATTCTTGATGATGAACTCATTGTAATCATCAATTCCTTTTCAACATGTTCACCAAACAACACTTCAATTATTCATTCTAGAATTTCCCTACAAAACTCAAGCTCATGACTGTTTACATGTTGTTTTGCTTCTCTTTTTTCCTCTTTCAATCTCTTCCCTCTCCAAAGACTTTCATATATAACCAAAAAAATTATTATTCATATATTTAGAAATAGAAGGGTCTTTGGAGCTCATCAATTACAACTCCCTCATTTTACAGAGAAGGAAACCAGGGTTTGGAGTAAAACGAGGCAGGATTTGAACACAGGTCTTCCTGACTCCAAGTTTAGCACTATCTCATTAGAGCCTCACAAAAGCCCTGTGAGGTAATTGCTCTTGTTATCTTCACTTTTCAGATGAGGAAATTTGGGCTAAGGAAGGTTAAGTGAACTGCCCAAAGTCACACTGATGGTAAATATAGGAAGATTCAAAGTCAGACCTTCCTGATTCAGCAATTCATTATGCCACCTAAATGAAACTTATTTTTAAAAAAACTATTTAAAAAACCATAACAAAAAAAATCATTGACTCCCAATTGCATCTAATATGAACTACAATCTCTTCAGTAAGACAATTTAAAATGTCCATAATGTGATTCCTACCCAACTTTCCAAACATTTTGTTACTCCTCCTAACACATTCTACATTCTTGCCAAAGCTAGTAGCAGCTTTAAGAATTTAAGTTTTCATTTCTTATTTTCTTCCCCATGCCTGAAATGCACTCGCTCCTCATCCCAGTCTCCTAAAATCTCTAGGATCCTCTAAAACTTAATTCAGGTGTTCCCTCCTTTTTTGGATTCTCTCCAAATTCCACTGAGGTAATGTTCTCTTCTTCCTCTAATCATCTTTTATTTATTTATTTAACTGTATACCTGCTGGATGTCTCCCATAAAGTATAGGGATATTTATGTTTGTCCTTATATCTCCAGTGTTTAGCACATTATACAGTTTTAAAAAATGTTAGTTGAGATGATTTAACCAGGTACCTAGGGTCTTCAAATTACCCCTACCTTATGTACCCAGGACTCTCATTGACAACTTCTTCCCTTGGCAATATTCCATTCTCTAGACTTATTCTTTTTTGTTTTAAATTTTTTTATTCAAGGCAATGGGGTTAAGTGACTTTCCCAATGTCATACAGCTAGGCAATTATTAAGTGTCTGAAGCTGGATTTGAATTCAGGAAACAATGTCTCAACCCAAAGAAATAATAAAGCTAATGAATCTTGTGACAAGTCAATAGCATCTCTTAGATGATATCTACAGATATGAACATAGCAACAAATAAAGTATTCTAAAATAACATTTTTGGGGATTGCAATGAATCTCTGGAATATTAAGATTGGCACCCAAGCATATTAAATCTGGAAAAGACCTTAGAACTTCTGTAGCCAAAAAAAACCCCTTGTTTTACAGATGAGAAAATTAAAGTGAAGTGACTGAAGTCAGATAGATAATTTCTGGCAGAGTTGGAACTAAAATGCAGATTTATGAAATTGCACTCTAGTATGTTTTTCCATATTTGCTTCATAAGAGACCTTTGCTCTCTAGCTCCACAACCCAAGTCTGGACATATGCTGCACCTTTGAAACGAATATGTTTTTATTCACTCTTCCTAATTCCTGTCCAAATTCTCCCTTATAGAGATAAGAACTAATCCCTAAACTCCCTAACCAAATAAGTTTTTTTATTTTAAAAAATATTTTTTTATAAAATTATAAAAATTTTATTGAATATATAATTATATAAAATTACAAAATAAAATTATTTACAAAATTTTTTTTAAAGACAGCTTACATCCCTTTGATTATGTTATTATTTAGTCATTTTTCAGTCATGTCCTACTTTTCATAATAACCCTATTTGGGGTTTTCTTGGCAAATTCTAGAGTGATTTGACATATCCTCCTCCAGTTCATTTTACAGATGAGAAAATGGAGACAAACAGGATGAAGTGACTTTCCTAGGGTCACACAGCTATTAAGTGAGGTTGGATTTGAACTCAGGAAGATGAGTCTTCCTGACTCCAAACTCAGTGCTTTACTCACTGCTCCGCCTAGCTGCCCACTATGATTATTATCACATAGTTTTTCCTCAGAATGAGTTTGAAGTATTTTGGGGTAACTAAATTAAATATTTACAAAGTGAACACCTACTATCCACAAAATCCCCATTTGTCACTGGATGAGATACAACGTTTAGCTAAAGCTCAGTCTGTCATTGTCATGGCCCTTGGAAGGTAATAATTGTGTACAATTAGCATGTCAACCACATGTGGTTATTAGGAGGAGTAAACAGCACAACCCTTCATCTTGTTTCTGTACCAAATTCAGTCACAGAGCTTTTTGGCAAAATGCCACATGATTCATGCTTGAATGACAATTGTGTTACCACCAGCAATGAAGAATGTAGGTAAGATGGTGCTTATTGCACACTTCTAATCAATTATATCTGCATTTCACCTTCAGTCATTCCCTCTTCTCTACTAAACAAAAATATACATTCCTCCCTTGGTGGCCCAGGCTCTCCACAATCTAGTTCTAACCCACCATTCAGTCTTATTCCCTACTCCTTCTTTACTAGTCTCCCCCTACTTTTTCTCTTCCCTTTTCCCCCTCCATACATTTATAGAGATGATAACGGTGCCTAGAATGCCTGAAATGACCTTCCTTCCCCCCCCCTTCCAAATCCTCATTTCTTCTTGTTGAAATTCTTTTAATCTCTTTAGACTCAAATGAGGATCCACTTCCTTTCTTCTCAAGTCTCTCCATCCAGAAATAACCCCTATCTCCTTAAATCTTTCATTCCACTCTGTTGTCTCCATTGCCTTTAAATATATCTTAGCTTGCATAAAAATTGCATCCATGTCTCATCTCCCCATTTCTACATAATAAATTCCTTGATAGCAGATATTATGCTATTTTTCATCCTTATAGCGCTCTCTCTCTCTCTCTCTCTCTCTCGCTCTCTCTCTCTCTCTCTCTCTCTCTCTCACACACACACACACACACACAGAAACACACACACAACTTAGCACAGTCCACTGTTAGCATTCAAAAAATGCAATAAATTGGATCATAGAACATTATAGTTGAAAGGAAATTCAGAGACCATCTGTTTCAACCTCCTCATTTTATGGGTGCGTAAAGTAACTCCAAAAGACATTAAATGATATGCCTAGAGTCATACAGGGAAGCAGAAGAGTTTGTTATAAGCATAAGAGTAAATTGTTATATTTGAAAATGTTTACAGGAATCCAGTTTTTTTCAAAAAGTCCTACCAGATTTCAGCTTTAATATGCTGATTTGTTAGCTATTGTCTTTTATTCTCAGAGAACCAAAATGGCATCCCTATGTTAAGGTTAAAGTACAATATGTCCAACTGTGACTATAAGATCAATGTGAACTTAGAAGGTTCTACCACAGGTCAAACACAGATAGTCCATATGAATATTTCAGGTGGAGGGGTCTCTAAATTTACTTATTTTACATTTCTTTTGAGCTACTACAATTTTGCTTTGCTCATCAAGCACAATACCTTCTCTGATGAAGGCATGCCAGTGCCAAACAGTCCTATGCCAATGTCTCACGTCTTATAATTAGTTCCAGAGTTCCTCAGAGAAACCTTGAGAATGTTCTTGTATCGCTTCTTCTGACTTCCATATGAGTGTTTGTCTTGTGGGAGGCAATAGTCTTTTGCCTAAAATAGTTTTCTAGGCAAGCATACATTTTGACATTCAAACAAAATGGCCAGCCCATTATAGCCCCCTCTCTACAGTACCTTATCCTGCCAGGTGATCTTCAGAATCTTTTGTTTTGTTTTGTTTTTGCAAAGTAATGGGGCTAAGTGACTTACCCAAAGTCACAGCTAAGTAAGTATTAAGGGTCTTGAGACTGGATTTGAACTCAGGTCTTCCTGATTCCAGGACTGGTGCTCTATTCCATGCACCACCTAGCTGCCCTCAGAATCTTTCTAAGACAATTCAGATGGAAGTGATTCAATTTCCTGCCATGGTCCAGGTTTCATAGGCATACAACAATGAGATCAGCACAATAACTCTGTAGGCTTCAGTTTGGTAGTCTGCTTAGTATGTCTTCTCTCCCACACTTTCTGTTTTAATGTTTCAAATATCAAACCACTTCTGGCAGCACTCAAGCTCACCTCATCCTCCATGTGTATATCCCTGCCAAAGTATGTGAACTTATCCACAGCCTTCAAAACTTCACCATTTTCTGTAACTGATGGTTCCATGGATAGATGGTGTGGAGTTGATTGGTGAAGATTCTCTTTTTTCTTGGTGTTGTTCGACCAAAATTAGCACAAGCAGCAGAGAATCAATCTATACTTTGCTGCATCTCAGTCTCAGAGGCTGGACTGAAAATACAATCATCTGTGAACTTTACTTTAGTCTTAAACTATAATATGTAGTCAAATAGTAGGTGATACAAGTTCAGATAGATAAATCCAACTAAATAAAGTTTATTGTAGGACCCTTCTCATTCTGACTGACTTTTAAAAAATCTTTTTGAACCTGTTGAAAGCAGAATAAAATTCTTAGTTCCACTAAACACTAATCAAATTACATGAAATTCAAATCCTTAATCCTTAATTACTTCAAGTAAGTCATCTAATTCTATTTTCTCTCTTAATTTACAACTTTAGATGCAACCAAGTAACATAAGAGAAAAAAAATCCCATGTTATCTCCTTCTACCTGAAAGGTAATGTCAATCAACTATCCATATCAGGAAATTGAAAAATGTCTTTTTATAAATGTTTATAGAATAATATAAAAAAATCCATTGTCTTCCATATAAAGGTGAAATTAATGCAAAAATATTCTCAAATACAAGAAGTCATTTTCAGATCAATCCAACCACTTAATATAATTTCTAATTAATGATTTTAAATGAGAAGAAATAATCTTCTACCATCATTAATTAGTCTTTCATTAATCCAGTGCTGAGTTTGTAGCAATCCAATGAAAAGGCACAATTACTGCTCCCTAAGAGCATAACATCATGGCAAAGGACAATGACACCTATCAGCACATTAATTTGTAGACCCAAATTGAGCCTATATTAAAAAAAACAATAATAGTAGCAAATGTTTTTATAACACTTTAAGAGTTTTACATATATTATCTCATCCTTGTATCTCTAGAGCTCAGTAGCATGCCTTGCCTATAATGCAATCAGAAACCAACTAGTCCAACCCCCTCATTTTATCAGTGAAGAAAAATGAACCCAAGAGATGTTTCACAGGGAAATATCATTGCAGTGTTGCTATAAATTCTGGTTTTTAAAAAGTAATATTAAAGATGTTATACTGAGGTCCATCATGGCATGAAAGTCATTGCTCAATGTAATACCAGTAAGGATATTCACCCTGGAGAAGAATTAAGGGGTGAGGAGGTGTGATTACTGTCTCCAAGTATCTTTTATCTCTAAGATTCTGAAATAATACAAAAAGACATAATTCTATGAAAGTATTTGAAATGCTGTGATAGACAGAGGTCAAATGTGCAAACCCAGGAGCAAAAGTTACAGGGTGTCCTGAGTTCAGCTCATAGAAAGAGAATAGCCCTTGATAACCATTAGAATTGTCCAAAAGCAGAAAGGACCATTTTAAGTAATAACTATTATTACTTCCTCCAAGTATTAGAGGAATTCAAGCAAAAACTGGATAAGATTGCAAGCTCCTTGAGGGCAGGGACTGTGTTTTGTATCCTGAGCACTTAGCACCTGGGCCATAGTAGATGTTTAATAGATGTTAACTGATTGGTTGATGAACGCTTCTCAGGGATGTTGCTAAGGGATTTCTGCTTCAGATATGAGTTGGACTTGATGGTTCCCTGAAATCCCTTCTGATTATGAGAATCTCTGTTTCAATTGTCTTATCAGCTGGCAATGGGTGAGGTCTGATGTCTATCAACCTAGATAAGTCAGAAAAAGGTCCATGACCAGAAATTTGGTGATAATTTTTTTGATAGATTTTTTTTTGATTGTGGCACCTCACTGTTGAAATATTGTGTTCTTTGCTAATGGAGGAAGTAAGCATGCTGATGAAATTATGAGCCTATTAAAATATTAATCCTAAGCATTAGTATAAACAGTTCGATTTGATGGGGCAGATGGTGGATGATGAAATATGTGAGGTGCACTTCCACAAAAGCTGAAATTGGGATGAATTGCTTAAAATTACAGTCCGAATATCCCCAGAGCTTACCACAGTGCATGCTGTGTGCATGCTTAATAAATCCCAATTAACTTGTTTTGTCTTGCGCATAGTAGGTACCTGTTAAACATTTGTTTAGCTGAACTAAGGTCTCCTCTTTGAAATTTTTTTTATCTCACCTGCATACTTTATAGATTGTGCAATTTCCACTCCTCCTTGTATAGAGTTAGATGCTCAAATACTTTCTGTAAGGGCTACAACCCACTCCCAAACATCTTTCCCCCAACAGTTCCAACCCACTCCCCATTCTTTCACTTCACTAAAAAAGACAACAGGGCTGCAGCCTGGGGAGTTACCATAGCAACCTGAAATGTCACCTTTTCACCATCCCAGGTGCAGCTCCTAAATCCGTTGCACTAACTCAGCAGGGACTGAAAAAACTTTGAATGTAACTTGGAACTGTTATTATTAACAATAACAATAAATATATTTCTGGAGGTGTTTGACACTACTCTAGACCACCCCCTCTATGAGGTGTTCTTGCTCTTTGGGGAGGGCTAGAGATCTTAATCTGCCTATAACAAGTGGGCTACAGGAGGAGGAAGGTTCTAATACAGCTTAACTCTGACTTTATCAACCTGAATTCTGTGATCCCAGAAAGTCTTATGGAATGATCTAATCTCAGAATATTCGAGCATCCTTAGCAAGCCATCTCGCCCAATCCACATCTGGAAAACAATCTTCTCTACAAAGAACTTGACTACTGGCCACTGAGCCTTGACTTGAAGACCTCTTGTGAGGAGAAACTCCTTTTAGGTAGGTCTAATTCTTACAGAGACTCCCTTTAAGCAGTCCAACCAGCCCAAGTCTGCCTTTGCCATATTTCATCCATTTACTCCTAATTCTGACTTCTGGGATATGAAGACTATGGAATTAGTCTTTCTCCCACATGAGACTACTTAAATTCTTAAATCCAATGACCATGTCTTTACTTCTTCCTGCTAAATATCTCCTATTCTTTCAACATATTCTTTTAGGGTATAATCTCAGCACTTATAAGATATCCTTCTTAAAATGAGTTGGCCGCCATTATCTAAAAAAAGGCCAGATAAGAGCAGAGGAACATTGTTTACCTCATTTGGATACACATCCTCTAAGATTACATTAGCCTTTTGGGCTTCCATCACACCTAAGTCTTATATGGAACTTGCAATACAATAAGACCTGCCTCTTTTGGGAGGACAAATTGCTAGCCTGTCACTCCTCCATCTTAGACTTGTGAAGTCGAGTTATTGTAATTTGTTATTACTATAAAATTTCATCTTAGCAGATTTGAGTGGATGTTTCTAAATTGTGTAAAGATTTGTCCACCTCATCTATCTGGCCAATTGTTGACTATGAACTCATATTCCATAAATTAACTTCTCTAGATCATCTGCTTTGAACTCAGTCTCTTTTAATGTAGGGTAAACCCTGAGATGAAAAGAGGGAAAGAATTAATCTTCCTTCTCTTTCTAGATTTTAGGTATTGGTCAACCAGTGCAACAACTAACAAACAACAAAAAACCAGATCATTTTACCTAATTCTGAGCTTAAATAGCTATGTCCTATTGCTGATTTCTTGCTCCAGAATATACAGCCACTGTTGCCCTGGAACATCAAAATGCTGCTGTTCTCAATCCTTTTTGAGGTAGCAGAGAATTGCAAACAAAGATGTCCATGTTTTGGAGAATAGCTAAATAAATCACGAATGTAAGGAATACAGAGAAGCATAAAAAAAGATCTACATGATTTGATGCATAATGAGGCTAAGGAGAACCAAGAATTCAATATATATAATCATAGCAACAACATAATTGAACAGAATAACAACATAACAATCAAAACTGAATTTTACAAAACTACAAAAGAACAAACTTGGTCCTAAAGAAAGAATATAAAAAGATACTTTCTCCATTTCTTTTGCAGAGGTAGGGAATCCATGATTATAGGACATAGGATATGTTTGTTCCTATGTTTTGATCAGAATTGCTGATTTTTTTCCTCTTCCTTTAAAGAAACTATTATTAAAAGATGACTCTTTGGGAAGGGGAAGAAGGATACAAAGGAAAATTTAGGGAATGTAAAAACAAAGGTTACTTCTTAAAATTATTAATTTTTTTTAGGTTTTTGCAAGGCAATGGGGTTAAGTGGCTTGCCCAAGACCACACAGCTAGGTAATTATTAAGTGTCTGAGACCGAATTTGAACCCAGGTACTCCTGACTCCAGGGCCGGTGCTTTATCCACTGTGCCACCTAGCCACCCCCTTAAAATTATTTTTAAAAAGAAAATTAATATTTTAAAATCACAAAGAACAGACTTGGCCCCAAAGAAGAGTTAATGAGAAGATACTTCCCCCCCACCACCTTTTCTTTATTCCTGCTTTGCAGGAGTGAGAGGTCAACCAGTATGTTGTACTGTAACAGTTTGATGGGTTTTGATAAAATTTCCTTTAAATAATTATTTGTTGTATTAGATGCCTTTTTGAGGGAGAGGAATACAGAGGGGAAAGTAGGCAATGCAAAACATATTTCAATACAATGTATTTTAAAACCACAATAGGTATCAATAAAAAAAAATTATGCAAATGTTGCTGCCCTCATCCAAGGTCTGAGCCAGGCCTCCATTCAAATTCTTCCAGTTCCCTTGCCAGTGGCCCCATGGAGTTTAACTAATCCTCATGACAGCTACTTTGGAATGGGATGAGGCTGTTAACTCCCATTTAAGAAAAGAGGGACATGAGAGCAAAAGAATGAAAATCCAGGATTTCTCTAGCTTGTTAAAGGTCCCCTTTAGCTTGTTAAATGACAGAATTACTACAGTGGATGGTGGAGGAAAGGAATGCAATGATAGAAATAGATCGAAAACATATAAGAAGCTCGGTGGAGTTTTTGCAAAAGCTATTTATTTGTCAGCAAATTCTCTGTATTCAACTTTATGAAAAAAGCCTATCTTCAGGAAGTCACCCCTCTCTGTCTTTTCCAAAGAGTCCATTATTTCAAAGACTACTCTCCTCAATCAACAGCAGACATGAACATAGGGAAATTGCATTTTGGAGCAGCATTAGAAAGGAAATTAGAATGACTGAGGTACTATTATTGGATAAAAAACACCTACCAGCATTTTGCCTCACCATAGCAGGAAGGAACTATAGAATGTTTAATGCATACTACAGTAGGAAACTAATACAAGTCTGGTCACATAAGTAGTCTTCACAAAAATATTCATTAGTTTTTTTTTAATCCCATTATTCCAAAATAAAATAGAAACTTCTTCACTTAGGATCTAAGAACCCAGCTCCCCTACCCCAATTTGGCTTCAATTGCTCTTTCCAGATTTGTTTTACTTTATTTCATCCTGTCCTGTCGTTGTCTTTGTGCTTCTATACCTAGATCAGATATTCCATGTCCCCTATCTTTACCTTATGAAATCCTTTTCTTTTTCTCATTTCAGTTATCACCTCCTACTGGAAGCTTTCCATGATCCCTCAACCCCAGCTGGAAGTCATTTCCATTATTGAATCTCTCTGTTCACTGTTTTACTTTTCTTATTCATTTAATCATTTCTTAATTTGTATTATAGTTATTTGTGTATATGTCTCATCTTTTCCCCTCCTCATTAGACTATACATTTCTTTTTTTGCTTTTTTAATTTATTTTTTAATTTTAAATTAAACAGAGCAAGCTTTTTCCTAATGGATTATAGTAAAAAGATGATTGTCCATGAAACTGCAAATCTATTATGTACAGCTTGCTATTCTTTTAAAATATATAATGAAGTTATCATGTATTTTTTCTTTTAGAGATTATATCTTTTTTATATTTTTATTCCTGTATATCAGACAGGTTTTATGCTTATTAATTCTTTGTTGAACAGAATAGTTGACCACCATTCTACACAAGAGACAGTCTGTCTTCAAGAGAGATTGGGGAACAGTCTTTGACTCAGGAATTCAGGAATCCTAGTTCCTACCTTCATTTATGAATGTTTTGTGGTTCTCTGAAGGTCCAGTCAACTTAATTCAACAAATATTATTAAGGACCTATTAGGCACCATATACTATACTAGTGAACCAAAGGAAGCAAAGAAAAAAAACAAAATAGACTTGACCTTAAAAGAGCTTGCATTCTGCTTGGAGATGAAACAAGCAGTCAAATAAATAACTACATGGAAATTTGTAGAAAGAGCTAACACCAACAACTGAGAGTTTCAGGAAAGGCTTTGCAGAAGAAATAACACTAAGTTGAACCTTAAGAGAAGAGAAGAATTAGGCTAGGTGGAGATTAGGAAGAAGTATATCTAGACTGTGAAAATGTACAAAGATAAAAGCTGGACTCTTGAGTTCAAAGGAAAGTTAGGCATTTAATTTGACTGGCTCAAATAACATGAGAGAAGTAGTGTGAAATAAGACTAGAAAGAGAAAATAAATTAAGGATGGTCTTAAACATCATATTATAAATTGGAATTTTTTCCTAGGAGTAATGTTCACTAAAAAATTTTGAACAAGGTAGCTATAGACCTCTGTTCTATGCAGATTAACTTAGCAGCTGTGAAAAATATAGGTTAGATACAGAAAAGACTGGAAATGAAGAGACACATTAGAAAGTCATTTACAATAGTCCAGTTGAGAAATGTCAAGAATCTGAACTAGACTGTATATGTTCAGAGAAGGGAGTAGATACAAGAGTTGTTATAGTGATAGAATCAATAAAACTTGGCAACTGATTGCATATTGGAGATGGGGGGGGTGAGTAGATGGAGGAAAGGATAGTAAGGAAAGAGCAGAATCATGAATGATGCTAAAGTTGCTTACCTGGGTGACTAGGATGATGGAGGTTATCTCAAGAGAAATAGGAAACCTTTGGGGCAGCTAGGTGGCACAGTGAATAGAGCACTGGCCCTGGAGTCAGGAGTACCTGGGTTCAAATCCGGTCTCAGACACTTAATAATTACCTAGCTGTGTAGCCACTTAACCCCATTTGCCTTGCAAAAAATCTTTTAAAAAAATAGGAAACCTTTGAGAAAAACATGATTTTAAGGGGCAAGGGAGATAATTCCATTTTGGAAATGTGGAGTGTGAAATACTGATGGAAACTTCAGATACAAGTGACAGAATAAGAACTGAAAAAAAAAACCCACTAAAATTCAGGAGAGAGATTAGGGCTGGATATGAAGATTTGAAAGTCATCTCCATCCTGGGGAAGGAAGGGGAGTTGCAGTGGGGGAAAAAAAGTAGCATAGGTATCTCTGAAGTCTTAGAAAAAGTCACTGGATTTAGCAGATAAGGGTTTGTTGGTAACTTTTGGAAGAATAGCTACAGTAGGATGCTGGCATCAGAAGCCAAGTTCTAAGGAACTAAGAAGTAAATGGGTGAGGGATATAGACGTAGAGGCATTGTGTTTTGGGTTCATGGGGCTAATTTAAAGAGTTGGAGAAGTGATCAGGCTCTCCTTCCCATTTCTCAACATTTATCAGGTAATATGGTGAAAGTTACCCTAACAACCTCTAAAAGGTGAGAGCAAAATTCAACACAGAACTCACATATGTTCCAATTAGATTTATTGAACAATATGTGTTATTACAGAGATAAATTGCAGCCATATGGACTTTAGGTGGACACTTAAAAACCTACAGGGCAAATGCTTCTCATAGCTACCTTGAGTATTTCCAGATGAGGTACTGGGGTCCGTAAAAGGTTTTTTTGTTTTGTTTTAGATCTTAGATTTGCTTCTAGGTATATTCTTTTAACTTTAAAGGCCTTTGGTTCTATAGGTTTCTTCCAGTTGTCTTCCAAATCCATGGAAGGGTTTTGGGATGTCTTTGGCAGAAATCCAATTGAGACTAGCTTATTTTTATTTTTTTATTTTTATTTTTTTTAGATTTTTGCAAGGCAATGGGGTGAAGTGACATGCTCAAAGTCACACAACTAGGTAACTATTAAGTGTCTGGAACCAGATTTGAACTCACTGCACCACCTAGCCTCCCGAGACTTGCTTATTTAGTAAAAATGTTTCACTTCTGACATGCGATTTTAGCATGAGACACATTATTCCCCAAGAGTTATTGAAGCTTTATGTGTATTCTCTAGTCAGTTGGCACAAGTGAAAACTTGCGTACAATCTTTTTTGAGTGTTAGTTGACCCAAGCACAAGCACCTAATCCATGCACAGTCCTTTTTCCCTGCTCATGATTGGTCTCTGATATTCAAGAGCTTAAAGGTAAACTCCAGTTGTCTAGAAGGAAAACCTATAATAAGGTGGTTCCCATAATTGGCCTAAGGATGATAGATGGGCAGGCTTATACTAGTCAATATGCTAAGAGTGACTTTGAAAGAAACTAATATAATCTTGAACAGGGAAAGGAAAAAATTTTGCAGAAGTTAGAAGAAAAGAAAAAAAGTTATATTTTCAACAAACAAACTTACAAGGCTATCGTATTGATGCTTCAAAGAAAAGTATTATGTCAACTTCAAAGCAAAAAAAGAATGAGTCAACCACACTTAATTGTAATATTGATAATATTAATATCAATAATGAAATATTAAAGTGTTGGCTACTTTGAAAAGCAATTTCTCCAAATAGTGTTTGTGCTTATAATTTTGGCTTGCAATCAATAATTACAATAGCAAAAACAATAATAATACTTGTTTGATCTTTTACTTAGTCACATTTTCACAAACAAAGATTCATACTTTGAAAATAAAAAAAAAGATTCATACTTCAACACCACCTTGAAGCATGAGATGGGCCATGGTAGTCAAAATAAGGTATAACCAATGAAAACAGGCCACCTTGAACATAGTGAATGCACACAAGAACTTGACTGTTTAAAAAAAGTAGGTCTATCAGTAGTACAATAATCAAAGATAATTCTAAAAGACTTGTGATGGAAAATGCCATCCACATCCAGAGGAAAAAATATAGAATCTGAATGTAGAGCAACATACTATTTTCCATTTTAAACTTTTGTTTTATGTTATTTGGTTTTCTTTGCCCTCTCATATTTTTTCTTTGTTCTGATTCTTCTTTCACAACATGATTAATATGGAAATATGCTTAACATAGTTATATATAGCTTATATCAGAATACTCACTGTTAAGTGGAGGGGAAAGGGAAGGGAAAAAGAAAGAAAAATTTGGAACTCAAAATCTTCCCCCAAAATTGTTGAAAACTATCTTTACATGTAATAGAAATAACATATATTTATTAAATTTTTGAAAATAGGTCTAAAGGACAATGGTTTGATAGAATGGTAGGATAGAAAGTTTTTTAAGGATGAAGAAGTCTATTTTTTAAAAATTTTATTTATTTGAGGCAATGGGATTAAGTGACTTGTCCAAGTCACAGTTAGGCAATTAAGTGTCTGAGGTAGATTTGAACTCAGGGCCTCCTTACTCCAGTCTCTTTTCTCTATTCACTGCACCACCTAACTGTGCCCCTACCTCCTGCCCCTGGAAGAAGTCTTTAAGATAAGGTCTCCCTAGAAATGTATATAGACTATGAGAAAGGAGCCAGAAGGTATATGGGAAGAGACTGAAAATAAGATTGAGGAGGACAAATAATAAATTTCTCCAGCAAAATGCAGGACAGGGGAATGCATTTATTAAGTGTCTATGAGTCAGGCAAATACTTTACAAGAATTATCTCTTATGATACTCCCCCAAATCCTGCAAGGTAGATAGTATTATTATTATTATTATCCTCATTTTACAGATGAGGAAACTGAATTAGACAAAGGTTAAGTGGCTTTTCCAGGGTCACATAGTGAAGAAGAATCTGAAAGCAGATTTGAACACTTCCTGACTCCAGAACCAAAATTCCATCCAAGGACCTCTTCTTCCTCAGAGAGTAGAGCAAAGGAAATGAGGACAGCAAAGATGGAGAGAGAGCTCTTGAACTGTGGGATAGGACAAGCAAGGAAGTTCTCAATGAGATAGTGCTGATTTTTTCTCAATAAAGTCAGAAGGGAAAAGACATTCTGAAAGAGATGGAGTTGAGGGTGACCTTGACTTGCTTACATACCCCATTTACCTCATGTCATAAGGAAACACCAGGGATAAAACACCAAGTAACTGATACAGTCTTACTGAGGAGTCTGTTTCCTGAGGACATTAGCTGTACCAGAGGATTCTGACACACTCTCTCCTTTTTTTTTTCATTTTTTTCAATTTATTTTTTATTCTCATTTTGTACAAATGTTTTTTTACATTAATAAAATATTCTTGTTTACAAGTAAACAAAATACCCCTCCTCCCCCATGAATATAGATAGACTTGCTTGGGCTAAAAAAAGTAAAGGGGAGAGAAAAAAATTAAAATAAAAAAATAATAGTAATAATTGTAGGTATGGCCAGGTGGCGCAATGGATGAAGCACCAGCCCTGGAGCCACAAGCACCCGAGCGCACATCCAAGCCCTGTAGACCCAACAATCACCCAGCCGTGTGACATACAAGCCACCCGATCCCCACTGCCCTGCAAAAACCAAAAAAAAGAAAGAAAAAAAGACCCAAAATAAAATAAAATAGTAATAATAGTAGAGGTGGCTGGGTGGCAGACAGAGCATTGGCCCTTGAGCCAGGAGCACCTGGGTCCAAATCCGGCCCCAGACATCCAAAGATCACCCCGCTATGTGGCCCCAGGCAGGCCACCCAGCCCCACTTGCCCTGCACCCTCCCCCAAATAATAACAAAAAAATGTGCTTGAGTCTTTGTTCCAACACCAACAACTCTGTCATGGGTGGATCTCATTCTTTATGATAAGTCCATCGCAAAAGTTACTTCCATATTTTTCCAACGTTGCCATTGCTGATCGCAACTCCCTCCTTTCTTATTTCTCCACTACCATGTACTCTATTTTCTCTCTCCTTTCACTCTGACTCTGCTGTAGGGTCACTGAGTGGCGCAGCAGACAGATCCCTTGGTCCTGGGGCCAAGAAGCCCTGAGCCCCCATACCACCCCTTAGGCCCAGAATACACCTGGCCCTGTGGTCCGGGCAGGCCTTCCAATCCCAGCCCCTTGCAAGAGGTAAGAAAAAAAATGTATTATATCTGGCCACTCTCTCCCCATGGTCCATCCTCTCCTCCTTTATTCACATCCCCACCCCTTCCCCCTGCTCCCCCTCCTTCTTACTCCAGATGTCTATACCCTATTGAGTATATATGCTGTTTCCTCTCCTAGCCATCTCTGATGAGAGCAAAGGTTCCCTCATTCCCCCTTGCCTCCCCACTTCCATATCATTGCAATAGCTCATTGTAATAAAAAAAAAAATCTTATGTGAAATATCTTGGACTATTCCCCCTCTCCTTTTTCTTTCTCCCATTCCATTTCCCTTTTTTTCTATCGACTCCATTTTTACACCATATTTTATCTTCAAATTCAGCTTTCTCCTGTGTTTCAGCTATAAAAGCTCTCTCTACCTGCTCTATTAACTGAGAAGGTTCATATGAGTATTATCAGTGTCATTTTTCTATGCAGGAATACATGCATTTCATCCTCATTAAGTCCCTCATATTTCCCCCCTCTCCTCCAATCTCCATGCTTCACCTGAATCCTGTATCTGAAGATCAAACCTTCTGTTCAGCTCTGGCCATTCCAAAAGGAACCTTTGAAATTCCCCTGGTTCATTGAAAGTCCATCTTTTTCCCTGGAAGAGGACATTCAGCCCTACTGGGTAGTTCATTCTTGGCTGCATTCTAAGCTCTTTTGCCTTCCGGTATATTGTATTCCAAGCCCTACGAGCTTCCAATGTAGCTGCTGCTAAGTCCTGCAGCTCCACGATATTTGAACTGTGTCCTTCTGGTTCTCTTTGACTTGGGAGTTCTGGAACTTGGCTATAATATTCCTTAGGGGTTGGTTTTTTGGGATCTCTTTCTCTGGGGGATCGGTGGATTCTCTCCATTTCTATTTTGCCCTCTGCTTCTAGAATATCAGGGCAATTTTCCTGTAGTAATTCTTTGAAAATGATGTCAAGGCTCTTTTCCTGATCATGACTTTCAGATATTCCAATAATTTTTAAATTATCTTTCCTAAGTCTGTTTTCTATATCAGTTGTTTTTTCAATGAGATATTTCACATTTTCTTCTAATTTTTCATTTTTTTGTTTTGAAGTATTGATTCCTGATTTCTGTTAAATTCATCAATTTCCCTGAATTCTATTCTTTGTCTGAAGGATTTGTTCTCCTCAGAGAGTTTTCTTATCTCTTTTTCCATCTGGCCAGTTTTGCTTTTTAAAGCATTCTTCTCCTCAATAACTTTTTGAACTGTTTTATCCATTTGACCTAAACTGGTTTTTAGCATGCTATTTTCTTCAGCATTTTGTTTTTGGATTTCCTTGACTAAGCTGCTGACTTCATTTTCATGTTTTTCCTGCATCTCTCTCCTTTCTTTTCCCAGTTTTTCTTCCAACTCCCTCATTTGATTTTCAAAGTCTTTTTTGAGCTCTGTCATAGCCTGAGCCCAATTTTTGTTTTTCTTGGAGTCTTTAGATGCAGGAGCTTGTACTTCCTCATCTTCAAACTGAGAATTTTGATCCTTCTTGGGCTCATTTGCAAAATATTTCTCAATAGTCTTCCTTTTGTTTCTTTGCTTGCTCATTTTCCTGGCCTGGGCCTGGTTTGGGGGTGCTTCCTGAGCTTTTGGGACACTCGACACACTCTCTCCTAACAGTGCATCTATCTGTAGGTGACATTCTTTGGGAAGGAGATGCCCAGTCTCAGGAACCCAGAGGGTTCCTCCTTAATCCAACCACTTCTTAGTCATTTATATACATTCTGGGATTGAAAAAAAGTGAAGAGAATCTTTTCCAGATGTCTCCTCCTCTCTCTTAATCCATGTATGTATGACATCCTAGCTTTGGGCAATAATTGACTGAGGTCTATTATGACCAAAGAGAGTCTTTTCTAGGCTTTGATTCATGAAATGTGGTAGATAATAGTGTTTATTGAAGACGCTGTTTTCTTATCCTATTATCCCTTGAAGGAGAAAAGAGAAGGAAAGCAGAAGACATCAGACTCGTGTAGTTTGGTCTGGAACATATGGAAAAAGATAAGGCAAGGCAACAAGCATCCTTTAAGTATCTCTGCTAGGCTAAGCACTGAGGATCCAAATCAAAGCAAAAAGAAAGACAAATCTTGTCCTTGAAAGGCTGAAGGGGAGCTGAAAAGGTCATTGGTAAGGGATAAGCTTGTGAAGGTACCATTTTAGGCCAAGAGTAAAGAGATGAAGACAGAAAAGACATGAGGACTTTTGATATATAGAGTATTTATGCTGTAGTGTGGAGAGTTAGAAACTCAGCAGGTAGGGGAATGTGACCTAGACCCCTCTTCAAAATAGAGGTCCCAGGAGGAAGTCACCAGTGAGAGAAGAGTAAGAAGGTTTCACATAATAGGAGGAAGTTGCAGAGCTAGAAGACTCCAGGGAATGGCAAATGTTCCATGGTGAAAGATGTTTCAGTCAAAAGTAGAAGACTAGGGCAGTGTCACCTTCAGTCATGGAGCTCCCTAAAAGGAAGGAAGGAAGTATTTGTTCATCTGAATTAAATAACACAGCATAGGACAGTAGATGAAAATAGCCAGTCTGTGAAAGAACCTTGAAAAAAAGCCCTGTAAGAAGGTAGGATGGCTTAGTCAGGGGATCATGGATCTTATTATTAGTGGGAATCTTAGAGATATTCTAGTGACTATTCCAACATCCTTACTTCATAAACTCCATTTAATTCAATTCGGAAAGAATTTTTATCAAGTATCAAAGATCTGTGCAAGGTGTGAGGAATAGAAAATCAAGGAGCTTACATGCTACTGGGTGGTGGCTGGGGTACAACATTTACACTGATGATATGCAAATACAACAGATCAATCAATAAATATTTATTAAGCACTATGCTAAATGTTGAGGATACAAAAAGAGGCAAAAGACAGTTCCTGCCATCAAGGAGCTTACAATCTAATGGTAGATAATATGAGATGATTTATAGATTTAGAACTGAAAGTTAGAGACAACAACTTCTTCATTTTATAAATGAGAAAGTTGAGATGTAGGGAAGTTAAGTGACTTGCCTAGAGTTACACAGCTTAGTAAGTACCTGAGGGAAGATTTGAGTGTAAGTATTCTTGACTCCCAGGCAAGTGCCTTATCTGTTAGAAGTCAAAAGGTTCTAGAATCTGCCTTAGTCAGCAAATGGGACCAGGAAATGCTTCTCAACAGATATGGCACCCAAGGTAATCCTTGAAGAAAATTAAGGATTCTAATATAAAGAGGCATGTGAGACAGCCTAAGCAAAAGCAGAAGCAAGAGATGAGAGTGAGCTCAAGATTAAGAAATGGCCCCATAGCCCCACTGGGGGCACCTAGGTGGCACAGTAGACAGAGCACTGGCCCTGGAGTCAGAAGGTCCTGAGTTCAAATTCAGCCTCAGACACTTAATAATTACCTAGCTGTATGATCTTGAGCAAGTCACTTAACCCCAATGCCTTGCAAAAAAAAAAGAAAAAAGAAATAGCCCACATGAGGTTAAATTAATGTTACACAGGTAGTTAATTCCCAGATTCAATTTTTCCCATTCAATAAATGTTCATTAAGTGACCACTATGTGCCAGCAGCTAGGTGGCACAGTGATTAGAACATTTGGTCTGGAGTCAGAGGAACTACAAATTTAGTCTCAGACACTTTTTAGCTGTGTGACTCTGGGCAAGTCACTTAATCCTGTTAGCCTCAGTTTCCTCATCTTTAAAATGAATTGGAAAAGGAAATGGCAAACCACTCCAGTATCTTTGCCAAGAAGACCTCAAATATAAGGAGTCAAACATGACTGAAAAATGACAGAACAACAAAAACAAAAAGCCAGATAGAATAGTTTGAATTTTATCCTAGAGGCAAGAAAGAGAGCCACTGAAGCTTCTTTAGCTGAGGAGTGATATGGTCAGATATATTAGCAGGATAATTTAATGCATCAATGGCCCGATTGATCTCCTTAGTAGGGTGAAGGTGAAATGTTCTAGAGTCCCTTACAGTGTTAGGACCTTGGATAGTGGCTCATTCATTCTCACTTCATATGTAAATTTGAGCATAGTAGGGCCACTGTCAGAAATGAAATTGAAGAATTTAGTGAGACAGAAGAATTTGCCTCCATTAAGCAGTTAAGCATAAAAAATTACCTAGATATTAAATTGGATAATTAAAATGCATGAGAAATGAAAATGCATGAGGATAAATCATCTCTGTTTTCGCATGAGAAGTGAGAATAGATGATTTGAAATCTCCCTGGGGATGAGGGGAGGGACTTTTGCTTATGTTTGTATGAGCAAAAGGTTACCTCGTGACGGGAGTTTTCTTCTTAGAACGTGGGTTGACAAGCCACTTCCTTAAGTCTCTCAGCACAAGGACAGGCAGGTGATGTCTGCAGCAGGCACCAAATGTTAAGACTATATTTATCCTTATGTGTAGGAAGTGGCTTACCCAGGACTCTTTATCAATGATTGTGGAGAACAAACCCTTCCCTTATCGTTGGTAGAAATTGTCTAGGCTGTTGTTCTAAAATTATTTTTTTACATTATCAACCCACAATAAGAGTATTTTAGAAAACTAGAAATGGAAGCTACTTTCAAGTGGTGGGGGGGGGGAGAAAGAGAAGGTGAATGAGTTGTCAAATGATAAAATGGCAAGTGGATGGGTTGGTCACCTAAAATCTTATCAATTCAATGGACCTAGAATCTACCTAGTACCTTTCATTTCTGCAAATGAACCTAGAACTGGAAAAGCATTTCAGAATAGGAATAGGAGTATAATGGAAGGTTCAAAAGAATGGACAGAATGTGATAGCTGTGAACCACAAGGAGATGGGTCTGACCTGAACCTTGAGTACATGCTGTTGCTATTGTTCAGTTATGTCTGACTCTTTGTGACCTCATAGGCCATACGATGGTCCTGAGTCAAGAAGACCTGAGTTCAAATTTGGCCTCTGACATTTCCTAACTCACTTAACCCTGTTTGCCTCAGTTTCTTCATCGGTAAATGAGGTGGAGAAGAAAATGAAAAACCACACCAATATCTTTGCCAAGAAAATTCCAAATGGAACCACAAAAAGCCAGACATGACTGAACAACAATAACAACATTTATTTCTGTTATTTATGGATTCATGATAAAAAGAAAAAAGCATTGTTAGCTTCAATTATGTACAGATAATTTTAAAGGGTATGTAACTCTGGGTTTAAGTGTGGAGTAATTTAACATGCTCTAGAGTGCTAGACTCATATCCTGGCCACTTCTGAGGAGATTGATCAGTTTGGGGATGGCAAAAGTAATTTCCTCTTTTTTAAATATAAATTTATTTATTTATTTTTCCAAATACATGCAAAGATAGTTTTCAACATTTATTTTTTTTGTAAAATTCTTAGTTCCATGGGGCAGCTAGGTGGCACAGTGTATAAAGCACCAGCCCTGGAGTCAGGAGTACCTAAGTTCAAATTCGGCCTCAGACATTTAACAATTACCTAGCTGTGTGGCCTTGGGCAAGCCACTTAACCCTATTGCCTAGCAAAAACTAAAAAAAAAAACAAAAAACCGTTCTTAGTTCCACATTTTTCTCCCTCCCCATCCCCCTGACAGAAAGTAATCTGATATAGATTATACAAATATAATTTATGTTAAACATATTTCCATATTAGTCATGTTGTGAAAGAAGAAACAGAACAAAAGGGAAAAATCACAAGAGGGAAAAATATAAAACATAAAGCAAATTTTTAAAATGGAAAATAGAATGCTTTGGTCTTCATACGGACTCCATATCTAGTTCTTTCTCTGGATGTGGGATGATATTTTCCATCACAAGTCCTTTAAAATTGTTTTTGATCATTGTCCTACTGAGGAGAGCTAAGTCATTACACAATGATCATTACACAATGATGCTGTTAACATGTATAATGTTCTCCTGGTTCTGCTCACTTCACTCAGCATCAGATCAAATAAATTTTTCAGGCTTTTCCAAAGTCCATCCATTCATGATTTCTTATAGAACAATAGTACATTATATTCATCATATTTATGTACCATAATTTGTTCAGTCATTTTCCAATTGATGGGCATCCTCTCAGTTCTTTACCACTAACAAAATAGTTTCCTTAGTGTTTAGTGATCAGGAATACCAAGGATTCAGTGGGTCTTTAAAGGGAGTGACTATGAGGAGCACGCTGAGCAAGGAATGATGCTATCCTTCATATGGCAGCCAGAATATTTGCTCAGCTGAAACTGGGTCTCTGTGTATCCTTCTTTGAGTATGGTTCACCAAAAGTGATCCTGAGATGGATAAACCCTAAATACTGAGTCAATTGGTTGGGTTTGTTTGGAAGGAGGGGAGGTTTCTGTATCAGAGAAGATAATTACCATTGTGGAGAGGACTTTGAAGCCCTGCTTTAGCTTTCTAGTAGACATCCCTTCAGTATGTTGTCAGTCCATCAGTTAATCAAAAAGCCTACTATATGTCAGACATTGTTTCAACTGCTGGTGATATGAAGAAAGACAAAAACACTGTCCAGTCCTCAAGTAGCCCTACTAGTAACTCTGCCTTCTCCTTAGTCAGTCATTAAATCCATCTGCCTCGGTTTCCTCAGCTATAAAATGGAGTTAGTAATAGACTCAAGTAAGACACTACTTCTATGGTTTTTAGCAGTTCGAGGCATATAATAGGCACTTTAAAGTATTTGTTCCCTTCCTCTAGTTCTCTAATTGTTACAAGTATAGGATATTCCAAGACCTAGAGTTCTACCCACTAAGCCATGCTGCCTCTCTAGCCTCCTCATTTTATTTTATTTTATTTTGTGCTTGTATTTTTAAATTTATTTTAAATCAAATACACAAATCAATGGCAACAGATATTACCCCTCCCCGCTCCTTTCCAGTGCCTAAGAGACTAGTGTTAGATTGTGAACTCCTTAAGGGCAGGAATTTTTTTTTTCACCTCATTATGTATCCTCAATACTTATCATAGCATCTGGTATATAATAGATGCTTAATAAATTTCCATTGATCAACTGGTACAGAGGTGGCTGAGTTGATAGAACACTAGAATACAGCCTCAAGCACTTACTAACTAGGTGACCATGAGGCAAGCTACTTCATCTTTTTCTGCCTCTGTTTCCTTCTCTGTAAAATGGGAATAATGGTAGCACCTTCCTCCCAAAATTGTTGAGAAGATAAAATGAGATAATATTAATATAAAATCTCAGGAAACTTTAAAATGCTCCATAAATTATTACCATGTGACTTGACCAAGGTCAAGTAGATTGCCCTCTTCTACAGGGTTTTCCAACCCCCTGAAGGGATTGGGAGGATCTCTCTTCTTGGTTACAGACTCAAGCCTCAATCAATTGCCCCCCCCCCCAATTTTAGTACTAACTGATCCCCCAAGCTCACCAGTACCCTTTAACCACATTACAATTCAATTAGTTTATACAATGGAATACTTATTTAAAAGATATATTAAGAATAATTATATCAATCTCCGCCCCCCAACTCCTCAGTGGCATACATAGTTTCCCCTCTATATCATATTGGTCTCTTTGAAGAGAAAGGAGATTAGGGTGGAAACATTACTGGTCTCATCATATTCAAACTACTCAACTCTCAAGACTTCCCTCCTAGGTGGACAGCAAATCTGACCTATAATCCTGGGTCCCCACACTTCCAGAATTCTAGTTCCTGAGACACGGACTCCCTGAATCTAGGAAATTAAAAGGACAAAGGAAAGAAACCAAAACTACAACCCCTTTTTTGGGACCACGTGGCCTGGGAGAGGAATGGCTCTCATTAATGTACCATTTTGCCTTCTGTGAATGAATGAGTCAAAACCATGAATGTTGAATTAAAGGCTAAGACTATTCAGGTCCAGAAGTAGCAAGTTCTAGCCATAGAGAAAATGGAAAGAGGCTATTCCCAACCGCATCATAGACCAAAGCAGAATGCCTATGAATACATCCAATTCTACTGTCTCCATTAGGTTCCCCATAGGTCTAGGGATCTGCCAAACTCCATCATGGAAGAAAACATTGAATATTACAGTATCATATTTTAAAGACTGCCAGTTTCAAGGACCAAATTTAATTAAGATTATGGATTATTTCTGTCACTATCTCCCAGAGAAATTCCTTGAGAAACATCCAACAGCCCCATTTTAACCAGACGAGAAATTAAATGCTTTATCTTGCCAAAGGTCACAAGGTAATATATCCAGGTCTTCCAATTCTGAAACCCTTTTAAATTTATGAGCAAGACCAGGGCAGATCTAACCACAATTCTCATTATCACTTACTTCCTCAGTTCTAGATCCTGCTGTGTGTGGTAGCATGAGGCAGCACACCACAAACACGTCTCCACTCCCCCAGCCCAGTCCACCCCACCTCCCATGAAACCACCACAACAAAAACACAAGGGACAGACCCGGGACTAAATACCACATTTACCACAAACATATTACGCCTTTCAGTCTCTTCTCTTCATGCATTCTACTGCTCTTACGCCTTTCACCGTGCCCTGACTTTTACTAAATGTTTGCTCACCTGCAGGTATGAGCCAGTACCACTAAACTACTGTAAACCAGTCCCTTTTCTGAAATACCCCAAGAGAAATACCATGACCTTCAGCTGCTTCTCCTTTTGTTTCCCCACAATGGTGGGAAAACTTCCCTGGGCTAAGGAGCTCCTTCTTTTACTTCCCAGGCTCACAATACCCTTGCTCCCTACCCCTGTGTTGTCAGACTCAAATACCAATGAAGGGGGAGACCTAAATTGTACCTAAAGATCATTGGGGCATGTGATGACTCAGGAAACCATATATTAATATTATCTATGTTTAATTGTACTATAAATTATTTTGTTAAATATTTCCCAATTACAATTTTTGGCTTTTTGAAAGGCATTGGGCTTAAGTGACTTGCCCAAGGTCACACAACTAGGTAATTATTAAGTGTGTGAGGTCATATTTGAACTTCCCCTGACTCCCAGACCAATGATCTATTCACTGTATCACCTAGCTGCCCCTTCGCAATTACATATTAATCTGCTTCAGGCTGCACTGTTAGGGGTCTCATAGAGCCTTTTGGTCAAGAATTTGACACCTCTGCCCTACAATAACAACATGTTATGTGCATATGTGTGTACATGTGTGATTTAAATTTTGAATGTCCCCCAGTATTTAGCATCTGGATGGACTGCATGTAATGGTTGCTTAATAAATGTATTTTGGATAAAAATAAAATAACAGGGGGTGGCTAGGTGGTACAGTGAATAGAGCATCGGCCCTGGAGTCAGGAGTACCTGAGTTCAAATCTGATCTCAGACACTTAATAATTACCTAGCTGTGTGGCCTTGGGCAAGCCACTTAACCCCAATGCCTTGCAAAAAAAAAAACAAACCTAAAAATAATAAAATAAAATAACAGAAGAGAAGCAAAGGGCGATTTCATCCTCATCACCTTCATCTTCTAGGAGGTTATTATTAAATGTATCCTATGACAAAGTTTTTAAGGGAAAGATGATTTGTGCAGAACTCAGATTTTTGAGAAACAACCTATAAACATGCCTTTACTTTTGCAGTTTCTTTTACTATTGTTTTAAAAAAGTGAACAACTTTGTGGATATGGAGGGTTTTAGTCAATTATTTTTATGAAAAATACTTTTAAAAATTGAACAGAATCTATGAGAGAGTGTTTTCAGACCTTGTAACTTTTTTTTTAGGTTTTTGCAAGGCAGATGAGGTTAAGTGGCTTGCCCAAGGCCACACAGCTGGGAATTATTAAGTGTCTGAGGCTGGATTTGAACTCAGGTACTCCTGACTCCAGGGCCGATGCTCTATCTACTGCGCACCTAGACACCTAGCTACCTCCTTGTAACCTTTTTTTGAAGAGACAATAATGGGCAGCAATATGGTGCAGTGAATAGAGCCATCAACCCTGAAGACAAAAGAATCTAAGTTCAAATCTGCTGTCAAATACTTACCAGTCTGTGACATTGGACAAGTCACTTAACCCTGGATGTTGAAAGAAAGGAATGAGGCAGTTATTTTTATTTTTCCAATTTTTATCATTTTTTCCATTTCTGAATAGCAGAGAAATATTCAATTGGCTGCATCAAATGAGTACTAAGTTAGGTTGGTTGAGGAGTATCCTTTTTCTTTTCTTTTTTCTTTCTAAAGAGAGTCAGCATAGGGTAATGGAAAGAACTGAACCCTAGTCTGAAAGTGTTGGTTCTAGTCTGAGCTTCATTTGCTGGTATTTGTGTGCCAATCCACTGCTTCTTGTTTGGAAAAGAAAAGAGGCATTAATGGACCCTAAAATAAGCTGTTGGCACAATTGTATTTCATTGGTCCATGGCAGGGTGCCATGGAGAACGGATGGCAATATTTCACTAAAGAGCTGGCATCTACATTTCTGTAAGAAAACAGGAGGCAGAGCCCCCAGATTGGACCAAGCAAGAAGGAACTCAGTGGATATATTTGCTATTCTTCCTGAAGCCTTGAGTTACAGATGCTTGGGACAGGAGCTATGCCTAATTATGTTTGTTGATTGGTGGTAGATTGATTGACAGTTTTATCTGAACCTTCACTTGAGGGAGTCTCCCTTAGATGCCTCTGGGCATCTAAATCGCTCTACCTCTGGATAGTCAAGGACACCACTGAGTAGAACAAAGTAGAAAGAATGGGGGAATTGCCCTTTGCATCTGGTCCTGACCCTTTTTACTATTGATAAAGGATTCATGGGTACATGACTTTGGTTTCATGTGCTATGAGATCCTAGCAGAACTAAGTCCATTGAGGGCAGCTACTCCCCTTGAGAGAGTTCAGGGTCCCATAACAAAATTCCCAGAAGGTAAAGAACCTCTGCTCTTAGAAGATGCTGTTCCCACTGATCAAACGGAATCTTCTACTGTCCAATGTGATTGCCTTTCTTCATGTCCCCGAAGTTTGACCCAGCACACAGTAGGTGCTTAAATAAATGACTAACAGCTGTTACAGGAAATATGCACCTTTGCCTTAATGAAGGTACAAATCAGTTTGGTTTTAATGATGAAATACCTCAAACTTAAAAGGACTTTGTTTGTGTGTGTGTGTGTGTGTGTGTGTGTGTGTGTGTGTGTGTGTGTGTGTTGTGGGGGGGAAATGGAGGAAGAGAAAGGAATTAAGATAACAAAATTATGTTTTTCCTGGGAAAGGAAGAGACTTTGCTGATTACCCTAACCATATAACAAGGGCTAGGACCAGGGATAAGCAAAGAAGATGTTGCCTAGAGTACAGTTAATCAATGGATGTTTGTTGAGCACTTACTATGTTCTAGAGATACAAAAAGAAACAAAAGGACAGTCTCTTCCCTTAGGGAACTATTAAAACAATTTAATAGAAGAAGACACATTCAGGAGACTGAAATAAAGAATTCTTTTTAACAATATTTTTATAAGTGCTATAATATTACTTTTTTAATTACATATTTTAATGCCAGAAAATTCCATGCACAATAGATATGGGCTATATATTTTGTAATATCATGGAAGGTCTCACAGGGGGCACTTTTTCAGTCTTTGTCTATGGAATGCAAATGCCTGGGCCTGGCTCTCTGCCAGTAGCTGTCTTTAAGGAAATATAGGTCAAAGACATGTGATGTCATTGGTGTAAGATAGCAGTTATGGCTCATAGTCCTCTAAACTTCAAAAAAGGCTTTCTATATAGCCTTAAAGAGTTCCTTGAGTCTCAGAGAGGTTAAGACACTTGTCCATAGGTACACAAATAGTATGTCTCAGAGGCAAGATTTCAACCCAGGTCTTCCTACCTACCTCTAAGACTAGAATTATATCTACTATATCAGACTGCTTTTCTAAAGGACATGTGAATATGGTTATGCAAACCCAAGGATTTTTGACATTATCCCTGTTTCTCAAAAAGAATGCTTTCCCATTCCTAGTTCAGAAACTCATAGCAGCAGAAGCAACAAGAGCCAGAGGATAATTTGGGTCCTGACATGGTAAGGGTAGAAGTGAGGAGGGTATACTTCTGTGCAAACTGTCCTCACAGGAGGTTGTTGTAACCTCTTGCATTACTCACAAATAACAGTCAATGTGGTTGGCTAGAAAATCCATCAAGTTGTAGTCACTGACATTTAAGCAGGCTGAGAGAAGTCTCCCTTTTTACTAGCCAAGAGTAGGTGTATTATGCTGTCTTGTATCCTTTCTTTGGTTCCAAAGTTTCTGCTACAGAAAAGTTAGTGTGGATGTTGGAGTGCTTGTGATGTTGTCGCTAATGCTTAGAGGGAAGTGGATGCAATAATTGTAGCTACCACCACTGTGGGTCATTTTGAGGATCAATGAAATTATGGAGATAAATCTTTTCTTGTAAATCATAAAGCATTTTCTAAATGTTAGGAGAAGGAGGAAGAGGAGGAGGAGAAGAAAAGAGGAAGAGCAGCAGCAGTTGCTAGGAAATCTAGACCAGTTATATCATTGGTACAAGAAATTTCCAGTGTGGAGATTTTCTCCATAGATAATAGATTGGCAATTCATCAATAGCAAGGAGAGCTGGTTTGAGATCACAGAGAGGTTAAGTGGTTTATCTATAGTCACATAGCCAGTAGGTGTCAAGAGCTAGGCTCCCATTTAGTTCTTTGTGATTCTAATCCATCTCTTATTATGTCATTCTACTTATTTTATTTTTTTGAGTTTTTGCAAGGCAATGGTCACACAGTTAAGTGAGTATTAAGTGTCTGAGGTTGGATTTGAACTCAGGTCCTTCTGACTCTAAGGCCAATGCTCTATTCTCTGAGTCATCTAACTGCCCCTCTACTTCTTATTCTTGTTTTCATTATTATCCTTTTGGATACAACATTCATGAAAATACATATAGGTTGGGCTGCCTGTGGGGACATTGCACTAATAGAGACCCAGAAATATATGTAGCTAGAAAGGGGGAGCAGTGAGACTTCTATCTGGGGTCTCCATGTTCCTAAAGGAGTTTTTCTCCTCTCCCATCTTTCCCCTCCTCTCCATCCCTCTCCCTTAACTTCCTTCTCCTCCTCTCCTCTCCCCCTCCCCCTCCCTTTCCCTCCCCTCCCCCTTCTCTCCCCTCTCCTCTCCTCCTTTCCTCTCCCCTCTTCCCTTCCTTTCCCTTCCCTTATCTTTTGTCTTCTCTTCTCTCTCTCTCTCTCTCTCTCTCTCTCTCTCTCTCTCTCTCTCTCTCTCTCACACACACACACACACACACACACCTTAATTTCTTTGCTATATTTGACATCTGCAGAAAAACTGGAAGCAAAGAACTAAGTTGGAGCTTTAACAATAAAATAACATGAGGCACCTACTCTAAGCCATGTGAAAAGCTTAAGGAGTGAGACTTTTTTTTTTACTCAGCCTACTTAAATGTCAGTGACTAAGACTTGGTGAATGTACCCTCCCCGAAAATATTGGCTGCTATTATTTGTGGGCAACAGTGTGGTCTGTTTACAGGTCAGTATAAGCCAAATGCTGAAAGAAATAAGGGCAGATATAATGGAAATGAGCCAGTATGTCCAAATGAAAATATAAATATAAACACTCCATCAACAAAATTGATTTATTTGATGAAAGAGGAAGGGGAAGGGAACAAGCATTTATTAAGGGCCTGCTATTTACTAGACATAGCACTAAATACTGAAGATACTAAAGAAGGAAAGAAATAAGCATTTATTAATCACCTACCATGTATCAAGCACCACAGAGTGCAATACAAACAATATTTCATTTGATCATCACCATTACCCTGGGAAGTAGGCCCTATTATGATCCTTATTTCACAGTTGAGGAAACTGAAGTAGACAGATTGTGCCAGGGTCACACAGTATCTGAAGCTAGATTTGAACTCAGGTCTTCCTGAACCTAGGCCCAACACTTTCTCCACTTTTCCATCTACTTGATGAACTAATTAGAAAAATTTGCTTTCCCATAATGCCACAGGTCTGAAACATATAAGGAAAGAATTGTTGTTGTTTGTCCTTCCTATAAAAGAGAAAGGATACTGGAAGGATTGGTGGCTTCTATAGAATCATGATTCCATGAGGTGATAGAGGGAGTAGTAGGAGTCAGGACAGAATTTCATTATCGATGCTTTTTAAAAAGCTTTCTGTAAAACTGCTATCAATTCTGGAGTTGGCTTTTCTTTGTCAGATCCATCAAGGAAAGCCTCCTTCGAGAAAAGGATCTTTTGGATATCCAGGCCAAAACTTAGAAGAAAAGAAGGACTAATTGCTTTTTCATCTCATCCCTTGTAAATAAGGTTGCTTTTTTATCTGTATGGTAATTGCTGAAAGTCATAAATAAAATGACTCTACCTGAAGTTTTACTAATAAAGGAATTCTGAACCCCAGGCTTTTCATAGTACTTTCAGATGTTCACTCATTAACTAATTCAACCAATACTTATTGAAGCAACATGGTATAGTGGGCAGAATATAACATTTGAATCCTGTCTCAGACTCTTAGTTGATTGGTTGTCATCTGTCATTCTTGAAGAGAACCAAAATAACATCATAATGTCAAGGTCAAGGTACAATGTGTCCAACTGTGGCTAATCAAGGCAAAACAAGCTTGGAAGGCTCTCCTATAGGTCAGGCACAAATAGTCCTTATGAACATTTGGAGTGGAAATATCTAAATTTGTGCGTCTCATATTTCTTTTGAGCTATGGTAATTCTGTTTTGTTCATAGAGCACACGCCTTCTCTGACGTAGGCATGTCGTGCTGGACAGCCCTGTGCCAGGGTCTTCCATGTCTCACAATTGATTCCAAGTTCTTCAGAGAGACCTTGAGGGTGACCTTGTATTACTTTTTCTTATCTCCATGTAAACACTTGCAGATTCCTTCTAGCTCTAATTCTGTGATTCAATCACTATTGCTAACAATTCATAGTTATATTCAGTTAAATTCAATTTAATAATCACTTATTAAGTGCTTACCATGAGCCAGATGGCATGTTCAATACTGGAGCTACAAAAATGAAAACAAAAAAAGCTCCTTGTTATGAAGAAGCTTATATTTTGCTTTATGATTTATGAAGTACTTTTCCCACAATAACCTTGTGGGGTCAATAGTGTTAGTTCATTATTATTCCCATTTTATTGATGAGAAAACTGAAGTCACAATGGTGAAATAGCTTACTTGAGTGGCAAAGTCAGGATTCAAATCCAGGTCTTCTAACTGTAAACCATGAGTCCTTTCCACTAAGCCACAACAATGTGCAAGTCCCTCAGCTTGTTACTAGGTGGATACACTAATAAGCAAGACATTGTCCCTGTCTTCAGGGATTCTACAATTTGGTGAGAGAAATAAGACCCACTCATTCCTATGTAAGCATAGAGTTAGTGAGTACCATAGGAATCCTACCAGCAGGATCTGTAGGAATTTTTGAAGAGGAAGAGATTAATTTCAGCTAGGATAGTCAAGGAAAGCTTTTGGGTTTTAAAGTCTTTTAAAGAGAGGATTAAAATAGGCAGAGATGCAAGAAAGCATTCCAGGTGGGGATAGTAACAAGGATAAAGCCAGAAAAGCACAAAGAAGGCACAGGGAATGATGGCTAGAGAGTACAGTGTGTAAAAAGAGAGAATGGGAGAGAAAGTTGGGTCATAATATAGAAAGTCTTGAGTTTGGATGCAGTACCGGAAAGCTTTTGTAATAATGATATCACCATCTGAAGACAGGATGTCTTGGTTGGATTTTCCTAATGGGATTTGAATCCAGTATAATAGAAGTTGTAAGCATATCCTGATTGATGTGATTGATTTGACTCCAAAAATAAGGTAATAGGCAAGAAAAAAAATCTACACATGGGTAGGGCAGTCAGTAGCTTAGGAACAAAGATGAGTGGAGTGAATCATTTGGTATTTCA